>NC_135892.1:13582951-13847951 GCF_964194155.1 Cetorhinus maximus
GACATCTCAAAGTGCTTTACAACCAATAAAGTACTTGGAGTGCAGTCACTGTAGGAAACAAAGTGATGTGGTAAGGATCTACCTTTTGTGATTGATTGAGGGATTAATATTGCCTAGGACATTGGGGAGGACTCCCCTGGATCCTCTTTAAGTAGAGACCATGGGATCTTTACATCTACCTGAAAGGGCTGATGGGGTCTCGGTTTAACCTCTCATCCGAAAGACAGCACCTCCAACAGTGCAGCACTCCCATGGTACTGCTTCAGAGTGTCAGCCTTGATTTTTTTTTTGTGCTCAAACCCTGGGAGTGGGACTTGACCCCAGAACCGTGTGATTCAGAAAGTGAGTGCGCTAACAACTTGGAGCCACGGTTTGCACATTTCATTTCGTTAATCCTGAAATAATCCCGCAAATGGTCGTTGGTGTGCCAGAATTCCTGCAAGCCCGTGACGCCGGGAATTTCCTTCCATTAGGAAGCGAAGGAAACTTTCTTCCCTGAGCACTGGCCCCGATCGAAGGGACCATGAGAACTGACAGAGTGGGAGAACAATATGATTTGCCAGCCCTGTTGCCTTGATTCATTATCCAGGGACTGCTTTTCAGTCTTTGTTGTTCATGTTCTCTCTCCCTCTCTCTCCCCTCTCTCTCTCTCTCTCTCTCTTTGAGGGGGAGCAGGTGCAGTGCACAAAGATGTAAACACACCTAAACCAGTTAATGGGGACTGTAACCTGTAATGAGCTATCTAAAGAGACAATGTCTTCCAAGACAGTTCACTAGCTTGGTAAACAAGCTCGTCCTGATGGCTGGTGTTGTATCCACGGTTGTATTACATTTAACAGGAAAATGAAAACTGCATTGCCAAGTTCAGATGCTGCATGGAACTGTGGTTGTGGCAACAGAATTCTCAGAAAGTGTTCCAGGAACTAAAATACAACATTAACATTTCAAAATGTTGGGGAAATTCTGATTAACTCCTCATTTTAGCAGGAACAGAGATTGCTTTATTTATATTTAATGGTGCCGGTTGAAAAGAAACTACTACAAATTGGAACCATTAGCATATTTCCTTTCCGATCCCCGCCCCCCCCCCCCCTTTTCCCAATAATTTTTATATATATATTTCTTTTCCCACCTATTTCCATTATTTTTAAATGTATTTCCGTCCATTGTTTTATCTACCTTTTAGCCTATTTTGTTCCCACCCACCCCACCCCCACTAGGGCTATCTGTACCTTGCTCGACCTGCTTTCTACCCTTAATGTCCCCATTCGCACATTTCTTAGCTAATATCACCACCGTCAACATCTCTTTGTCCTTTTGTCTAGGACATCTTTTGGTTATCTCCACCTATCACTGGCCCTCTATCCAGCTCTACCTGCCCCCATCCCCCCTTAAACCAGCTTATATTTCACCTCTTTTCTATTTGTCCTGTTGAAGAGTCATTCGGACTCGAAACGTTAACTGTGTTCCTCTCTGCAAATGCTGCCAGACCTGCTGAGTTTTTCCAGGTATTTTTGTTTTTGTCTTTAGTAATTTAATAGTACTTGTTAAATTGTTAACAATTTTAAACTATTCTTTTTGAAGTCTGTGGACTGTTTAATACGCCTTGTAAGGGTTAATCTCAGAAGATGTAAAACTGCTTAGACGCTTATTCCAACCTTGCCTATAAATACCAGTTCTTATTGCTGACAATAAAAATCCAACAAGTCACATCACCGTTTGTTTAAAGTTCGGAGTCTGACCCACTGCACTTTCCAATCATCAAATCTAACATTGTCCACATGAGATTGAACAATGTGCAGCCAGACGGGTTTTATATGTAAACTGCAGCATCAAGTGGAAAAGTAAATTCTAACCTTTTGTTGAATTTGTGAAAATACAATCATTGAGCAACAACTTACAATCAAAAACAAAAATTGCTGGAAAAACTCGGCAGGTCTGACAGCATCTGTGGAGAGAAAAACATGTCTTTCTCAATTTTTGTTTTTGTTTCAGATTTCCAGCATCCGCAGTGTTTTGCTTTTCACTTACAATCAAAATTTGAATTACATGGTGTTTGGCAAATTTTCAAATCATGGTCTTGCCTCCCTTACAGATAACGAGATGTGAATGTTCAGGAAGTAATTGGGTAAAAGTTTAGGGCCTTGTTGCATCTCAGCTCTCACACGTCCGGAGAAACTGATGGGTCTGTGAAATCCTCTGGCTGGCTTGGCGTTTTTCTGGAAGATTTGTTGATACTATGCCAGAGTTACCCCTTTGGAATTTCAAGACCATCACCTCTCCCTCGCTGCTCCGTTATCATCATCCACTATCTCTTAAATCCAGCTGGGATATAGTGTCCAATTGTGGAAGGATGTTGAGGCATCTGAGAGAGGGTGTCGAGGAGATTCTGGAGAGTGGTCCCAGGGACGAGGGGGGCTTCAGTTCATGTGGGAGAGACTGGAGAAGCTGGGATTGTTCTCCTTAGAGCAGAGGAGGTTAAGGCAGGTGTTCAAAATCATGAAAGGGTTTTGAATGAGGAGAAATTGTTTCCAGTGGCAGAACAGTAAGTAATGAGAGCAGACCGATTTAAGGTAATTGGTAAAAGAACCAGAGGTGAAGCGAAGAAAGGGCAGTGGAAGCAGTTTCAATAATAACTTTCAAAAGGGAATTGGATAATTATTTGAAGGGAGAAAAGGGGAGTGTGGCTAATTGGATAACTCTTTAAAAAGAGTCAGCAAAGGCATGATGGGCTGAATGGCCTCCTTCTGTGATGTATCATTCCATCCGTTCCAGGTTTCTCCCCCCTTGTATAAAACCCGCAACTCAAGATTTGAAATTATTTTGGATCATTGGAGTATATATTACACGTTAACACTGGCCACAAAGCTTTGTCAATTGAGCACCTATTTGAATGTCAGTCCTGGAGAACAATAGGTACACAGTTCTCAAGAGTGTGGTGTGAAAATACCCTGCTCAAATTCCTAAACTGCTGTCCCATTACACAAAGCTCCACATCGGGAGTAATAACTCTAACGAGTTAACATCACATCCATGGAACTATGGATGGAAAAAGCAGTTTTATTCCATCTTCTGATCCCATCCCAACATAGCATCTGACTTGATGAAAATCCTAGCAAATGCTGCTAGGTTTGTTTTCTTGGTGTTAATAAATATTTTGATACTTTACAATGCTGCATGCCTACACTGCTGCATGTTGCTGAATTCTTTGGTGCAGCTTATCCAACTAGGGTTAACCTTTTTCCACTCCTGACTGCCAGATATGGGATTATTAAACTAATGAAGGTCTACATTATTTAGGTTTTTTTTTAAAGTGTCAATGTTCATAACATTGCCAAACATCCTTGTGTGAATATTCTGCCCTAAGAACATAAAGTTTATCAACAGCAGGTGCTGGAGTAAGCTCACTTTTTTAAAAAAGAAACAAATTAAGATGCCTTCTACACCATCAGCCCCAAAAGTCAACATTCGGAGATTGGCATTGGTTTAGATAATGGCTGATTTGCCTCTGCTCAGCATCTCGATTGCTATTCATTATTTCTGCCCTCTAATCAATTTAATTGTTGCTAAATGAATTAAGTTACAAAAACGAGGGGGGAGGGGGAAGAAATTGACTAATTGATACATGTGAATTCTTCCATTCCCAGAGCGGATAAAGATCACATCTCCCACCTGGCTGTTTACTGAAGTTTTTCTTTGGCAGCTAAGCTCATTCTTTGGTAAGTTTCCCTCAAGAAAGAGTATCAATCATAAGATGCGAGGGTGTGTTGTTAAATACCTCAGTTTGCCAATTTAATTCACGCATAATCACAAGGTCCTGTATTAATTAGGTCTGTGGAGTAAATCCTCCTCATTATCTGTTCCTTTAAACACTGTTATTAGATTCAATCACCTACAATAATACAATAGTTGATTGTTCCTTTGTCATGTCAGTGAGCAGTGGAAACGCGTTGAGGCATCTCCCGAATAATGTTTTCATAGAAAGCCCAGGTAACATTGCACCCGACTGCACAGCCTATCTCACTGAAATCAATGTCATCATTACACAGATGAACTCCATTTACCACTGCAGCTGAGATGGAGTTGTTTATGGATTCCAGTGAAACCTGTAAATTACTGACAATCAGGTGTCAGCTGTTTTTTTATTTTTGCTGTTATTTTTACAGCCTGCGCTATGTTTGAAAATAGAGAATTTCAGTGGAATTGGGGGTTCTACCCAGCGTTTCTAATGAGAGAGAAAGTACTTTCATCCCAAGGATGGAGCTGTGGAAGGATCAATCTTAGAGAGAGTGTTCACTAGGGAACGAGCTCCCCATTCCACCATAACTGTTTCTTTGACTAAACCCACTGTTGCCACACACTTGACCTGGCAAATACTGACCCACTGTTGCCACGCACTTGACCTGGCAAATACTGACCCACTGTTGCCATGCACTGACCTGGCAAATACTGACCCACTGTTGCCACGCACTTGACCTGGCAAATACTGACCCACTGTTGCCACACACTTGACCTGGCAAATACTGACCCACTGTTGCCACGCACTTGACCTGGCAAATACTGACCCACTGTTGCCACGCACTTGACCTGGCAAATACTGACCCACTGTTTCCATGCACTGACCTGGCAAATACTGACCCACTGTTGCCACACACTTGACCTGGCAAATACTGACCCACTGTTGCCACGCACTGACCTGGCAAATACTGACCCGACCCACTGTTGCCACACACTGACCTGGCAAATACTGACCCACTGTTGCCACGCACTGACCTGGCAAATACTGACCCACTGTTGCCACGCACTTGACCTGGCAAATACTGACCCCTCAAGAACTTATCGGGGATTTGCAGAAAAGAAGCAGGAATCCCGTGATGAGTAACTCGCCTCTTGACTCCCCAAAGCCTGCCCACCATCTACAAGGCACAAGCCAGGAGTGTGATGGAATACTCTTCACTTGCCTGGATGAGTGCAGCTCCCACAACACTCAAGAAACTTGACACCATCCAGCACAAAGCAGCCCCGCTTGATTGGCACCCCACCCACCACCTTAAATATTCACTCTCTCCACCACCGATGCACAGTAGCAGCAGTGTGTACCATCTACAAGATGCACTGCAGGAATTCACTAAGCCTCCTTAGACAGCACCTTCCAAACCCACAACCACTGCCATCTCGAAGGACAAGGGCAGCAGACACATGGGAACACCACCACCTGGAAGTTCCCCTCCAAGCCACACGGCATCCTGACTTGGAAATATATCGCCGTTCCTTCACCGTCACTGGGTCAAGATCCTGGGACTCCCTCCCTAACAGCACTGTGGGTGTACCTACACCACATGGACTGCAGCAGTTCAAGAAGGCAGCTCACCACCCCCTTCTCAAGGGCAATTAGGGATGGGCAATAAACGCTGGCCCAGCCAGTGACGCCCACATCCCCATGCACGAATAAAAGAAAAGCAAGCTGGAAGGGTCAGACACTCCAACCAGGTGAATGTTCCAGATGTGACAGGCTGTGTTGTGTATTTTAAGTTATGCAAAGTGCTCAGTGCATTGAAGGCTGCTCCTAGTTCGTGACTTGAGTGTACGTGATTTCAAAGTGCTTCTTGTTACAGTTTACTACATGGATTATTTGGGGTTTCAATAAGAGTCCTTTACTTGACGGGTTTCAATGTATGACCTGGATTTTGTATTGAATATGGAGTAATTCAGACAGTAGCTTCCGGAGTTCTCACAGTTAATGGAGAAATCCCAGAGGTTGCTGTGTGAAGTTACTCCACCTCTCCACGGATAGCAGCACCATTACAATACCTCGCTGATTGAATTCTCAGGGTGTCCGTGGGCCACATGCCCACGCACTCCCCACACATGCCACGCACGCACTGCCCATTCATGCCCCTCTCCCCACACACACACATGCGCGTAGATGCACTAGGAGTATTAGCTCGCTATTTAAATTAGTCTAAATTTGGAAAATGAATCTGCTGCTGATCAATTCTGCTTTCAAACAGAATGTATTTGCTTTTGTTTTCAGTTATTTCCTTTGGTGTGGTTTGTATTTTGACTGCTTTGCTGCCGCTGCACATTGAACTCCCCAGCTCGTGTGCTGACCATCGATTTGCAGTCTGACTCTTACTGGACACTTTTTAAGCCTGAAATCTTGTGTGGCAAAGAAGCTTTAGTCAGCTCCAGTGCTGTGATTACAGCATCGTGATCTGATGGGATGTAACATTTTAGCAATTGTCCAATTTAAAGATACAGCTTATTTGCGGATTTAAACGTGGTGTTTGGGTCTCCTGGCCTTTGGATAATAGAAGGACAGTTGTTTGTGATTCGATGGCCTCACTGGAATGAACAGGAGTAATTTATTTTCAGTGCCCTCGTTGGGATTTGTTGATTGAAACCAAACATGAACTTGGAACCCATTTGTAAGAGTTAACATGATGTTGACTCCAGAACACGAAGAATTCCGCATGCACACGCCTCACACGTACCCCCCCACATGTACGAGCGCGCGGAACCCTGACGCGCACAGATATCTCAGGCAGGAAAGTTCTAAAACCCCATAAACAGAGAAGCAAAGCCCTGAATCGTATTAATGATGGTGTGAACTCTGAGAGAAAGCTGCAGGGATAATGCCTGGCACTGGCTTTAATGAAAACAGGCTGGTGATGTTGGTGATGGAGAGCTAAGAAGCTTGGGAAAGTGGAGGGGAAAAACTTTTGAGAAGTGAAGTGTTCTTCAGCTCCCACCACGTCAGTCAGCTGCAGTAGTTCAAAACCATCCATTATTTGTGTACTCAGTAGTTTTGAAGATCCAAAAGATTGTACGCGACCAAGTCAGGCTGAACCTGCTGCCCAAGGACATCGTGATCAGAAACTTATCAGAAGCGATTTGAAATGGATGTTTAGATCCAAAAATGTGATCACTCTGAACACTGAACTCGGTGCAGAGTGACCCAATGGCCCAGTCAACACCACCCGGTGTGTCAGAGTCATCTCAGCCACAGAAGGAGGCCACTTGCTTGTGAGTACGAGTTAAGTATGTGCTGAAGCACTGTTGCATGTACTAGGAACAGGAGGAGGCTATTCAGCCCCTCAAACCTATTCTACCATTCGGTTAGATCATAGATGATCTGCATCTTAACTCCGTTTACCTGCCTCAATCGTCTAAATGTCAATACCCTTGCACAACAAAAATGTACCAGTTTCGATTGTGAAATTTCCAATTGAGCCCCGTCTCAGCAGAGAGAGAGAGAGAGAGAGAAGGAGAAGGTTCCATATTCCCACCCCTTTTCATGTGAAGAAATGATTCTGACATCACCATGGAATGGTTTTAATTTAAAGATTATGTTTCCTTTTCCTAGTTTTTTTTCCCCCCCCCCTCACCAGATGAAATCAATTATTTACCTCATAAATCTCTTCAGTTGAGCTTAACGTTTCTACAATTTAATTGATTCTAACGAACAGATGAACCATTTGATCATAAATGCATTTTCTAACCTTTACAGCAGGTGTGGAGTGACATCGGTGTACAATAGAAGCTAAGACTTTAGGGTCGCTACCTGATTTCACCACAGATAGAACTAGTTAGTATAGTCCTACCGTGCCATTCAGTACTCGCGTATTACAGTAAACTACTGCAAAATCCGCGGCAGAATTGAAACACAACCTCAACAACACCAACTTACATTTATATAGCACCTTTAACATAATGAAAAGTCCCATGGTGCTTCACACAGGAGCATTGTAAAACATGTGACACTGAGCCACATAAGGAGATATTAGGTCAGCTGACCCAAAAGCTTGGTCAAAGAGGTCGGTTTTAAAGGAGTGTCTTCAAGGAGGAAAGTGAGGTAGAGAGGGGAGAGATTTAGGGAGGGAATTCCAGAGCTTGGAGCCCAGGCAATTGAGGGCACGGCTGCCGATGACAGAGCGATTAAAATCAGGGATGCACAAGAGGCCAGAATTAGAGGGGCGTAGGTATTTTCGAGGGCTGTGGGGTTGGAGGTTAGAGAGATGGGGAGAGGAGAGGCCATGGAGGACTCTGAAAACCAGGATGAGATTTTGAAAATCAAGTTGTTGCTTGAGTGGGAGTCAGTGTAGGTCAGCGGGCACAGGGAATGGGAATAGAGAATGGGACAAGGTGCGAATTAAGACACCGGGAGCAGAATTTCACAGAGGGTAGAATGTGGGAAAGCAGCCAGGAGTGCGCTGGATTACCCAAGTCCGGAGGTAACAAAGGGATGGTGAGGGTTCAGTTACAGATGACTGAGACATGGGCAAAGTCGGGCAATGTTGCAGAGGTGGACGTTTAGGGAAATGTACCCTTACACATTAGCAAATAAAATTAGTGTTGGTCCAACACAAAGACCTAGTTGCATGACAAAGAGAGTGAGTATAAGGTTAAAAACCTGATAATCCAAAGGTTATAAATAAACTGTCCAATCTTGGTCAATAGTTCAAGGATAAACTGTACAAGAGAAAATTGAAGAGTTTAGAAAAATCCCTTTGGACATCATAGGCTTGACTGGAGTTCCTGAGGTGAGTTTATAGTTCTGGTACCTGAATCTGCATCTGAAGTGCTGTAACCTGCAAGGCTATGGACCTGGCCTATCCCTCGCATCCTTTTTAAATAATGGCACAACAGTCGCAGACCTCCAATCCTCTAGGACCGTGCCTAGTGAGGATTGGAAAATGATCCTCGGAGCATCTGCTATTTCCTCCCTGGTTTCCTTTAACAGCCTGGGATACAATCCATCTGGCCCTGGTGATTTATCCACCTTCAAGGATGTCAGTCCCTCCAGTACTTCCTCTCTCACTATGCTTATTGTATCTAATAGTTCACACTCCTCCTTAACTAGAATGTCTGCATCACCCCTCTCCTTAGTGAAGACAGAGACCAAGTACTCATTGAAGACCCTGCCCACATCTTCTACATCAACGCACAAGTTACCATTTACATCTCTGATAGGCCCGACCCTTTCCTTAGTTACCCTTCTGCTCCTAATGTACTGGTAAACATCTTTGGGTTTTCTTTGATTTTTACCTGCCAACATTTTTTCGAATCCTCTTTGCTTTCCTAATTTCCATTTTTACTTCACCCCTGTACTTTCCTTACTCCTCTAGGCTTTCTGCAGCATTAAGCTTTTTGTGACTGTCATAAGCTCTCTTTTTCTGCTTTTTCTTGCCCTGTATGCTTCTGGATAACCAGTGGGCTCTAGATTTGGCAGTACCAGCATTTTTCTATGTGGGGACATGTCTACACTGTGCCCATAGAATATCACCTTTGAATGCCTCCCACTAATTTGACACCATTTTCCTTTTCCAGTAGCTGTATCCAGTCCGCTCTCACCAGCTCACCTCTCAGCTTTCTAAAATTTGTCTTCCCCCAATTTAGAACTTTCACTCCTGTTCTATCTTTGTTCTTTTCCATAATGATGCTGAATCTAACTATATTATGGTCACTGTCTCCAAAATGGTCCCCCACTGCTACTTCATCTACTTGCCCAGCTTCATTTCTTAAGCTTAAATCTAGAATTGCACTCCCTCTTGTTGGGCTTGTTACGTGCTGGCCAAAAAGGTTCTCTTGAATGCAGTTCAAGAATTTTGCGCCTTCCGTGCTCTTCACACTGTTCGTGTCCCCACTGATATTAGGGTGGTTGAAGTTCCCAACTATTATTGCCCTATTGTTTTTGCACTTCGAAATCTGTCTACATATTTGCTCTTCTAGCTCCCTTGCACCATTTGGGGGTCTATAGTACACTCCTAGTAGTGTGTCTGCCCCTTTTTTTATTTCTTTGATCAATCCAAATAATGTCTTTCTTTCAGCAAAGAAACAGGCCATTCAGCCCAACTGGTCCATGCTGGTGTTTGTTCCACATGAGCCTTCTCTGACCCCTGTTCATCACCACCCTATCAGTAGGCTTCCCCTTAAATATATCGATACTATTCGCCTCAACCACTCGCAGTCACAGCGAGTTCCACATTCTCTCCACTCTCCAGGTCAAGAATTCTCTTGAATTCCCAGTTGGATTTATTGGGGACTATCTGATATTGAAGGCCCCGAGCTCTGGCCCCTCCTCTGCTGCTTGAAGCATTGTCTCTATGCGACTCAATCAAACCCTTTCTGAATGTTAAATCTGTTGCTTGCTGCAATGTCTGGGAGATAAATCTTTATTGCCTTGAGGCACCCTACACACCTCTGTAGGATTGGTTGCACACACCAATGTGAATATGGATTTTTTTTTAAAGTCTACACACCAGCGACCATGAGAAACACTCTGACACTCTTGTGTCTTGTATTGTGAGAAGTTTGAAACTCTGGGGATTTTAAGTTAATGTGTGTGTGTGTGTGTGTGCGAGTATCTTTCTGCTGTTAGATCTGAGTCATACAGGGTGTTGGCCACTCCTCCTTATACTCTTACAACCATTTGAGTTTCAGCAGCAACATGTGTGAATAACTTGTAAAAAATGTGCAGCATGTATGTGCAGGGTGGGGTAGCAAGAGATTTCTCTGCTACTGTAGTAACCTAGCTAATTTAACCACTGGCTGAGATTTCTTCTTAAAAGAAATCTTATCAGGGGAAAGCTGAATGAAGAGGTCGGCTGCTGGTGCAGGAAGTAAGTTTTGTAACGATGATCTATGTCTGTTTTCTCACTTTGTGTAAGAGATGAATTGTTGGTAATAGAAGCAGCCTAACAGTTGTCTCTGAAATTTAAACCCTTTCACTTTTTGAATGGTTGCGGGCTCAGAGTGAGGGTGGAATTCTTTAATATCTGAGTGACAGATATTCTTTAATATCTGAATTTCCTCCAAACTGGTCCCGCTGTAAACCCACCTGAAGGGCAGCAGAATCTGATTTTCACACCAACTCCGGCTTTATTGAAGTAGCCCTGAGAAGAGGAGTTTGTGAAGGAGCAGTTTGCCTGGCAGAATTGTAACTCCTCCAGTTCCAATTGAATTTGTTGACTTTTTTTTAAATTTTACAACCAGCTTTCAGTCTAGGAGTTAGCTTGTAGCTCTTGACAGAAGACCAGACTGTTAGTTTGATGGTTAGTTAGTTATTTGGTTAATTCGTTGTTTGGTTAGTTAGTTTATGTACAAGGAATCATACGTTGCACTAAAGTTATAAGCAGCAGTTTAAAATGTCCAGGAAGCTAATGTTGAAATTTGTTAATTGGCTATGTCACCTCCTGAAGCCGCTTAGCTTCTGCTCAGAAAGCTTCACATTTTCTATGTTCTGTTTTGTAACTGCTGGCTGTTTCACTGACTTATTAAGATCAGTTTTGAAAATAGTTTGCAATGACAGATAAATTTAAAATAGAATCATAGAAAGCTGACAGAACAGAAAGAGGCCACTCTGCCCATCGTGTCTGCGCCAACAGAAAATGAGCCCCCCCCACCTCCAGCCAAATCCCACTCCCCAGCGTTTGGTCCGTAGCCCTGCAGGTTTCGGCACTTGAGGCGTATGTCCAGACACTTCGTAAATGAGTTGAGGGTTTCTGCCTCTACTACCCTTTCAGACAGTGAGTTCCAGACTCCCTCTGGGTGAAAATGCTTTTTCCCCATCTCCCCTCTAATCTTTCTGCCAATCACTTTAAATCTATGCCTCCCCCTCGTCACTGACCCCTCTGCTACAGTTAGCAGGCCCTTCCCATCCACTCTATCCAGGCCCCTCACACAATGTTGTACATCTCAATCAAACCTCCCCTCAGCCTCCCCTGTTCCAAGGAGAACAACCCCAGCCTATCCAGTCTTTCCTCATAGCTGCAATTTTTCAGTCCTCGCAATGCCCTCGTAAATCTCCTCTGTACCCTCTCGAATGCAATTACATCCTTTCTCTAATGAGGTGACCAGAACTGCGCACAGTGCTCAAGTTGTGGACTAGCTAATGATTTATACAGTTCCAGCATAACCTCCCTGCTACACCTTGGCTGATAAATGAAAGGATTCCACGGGCAAGATTTTACATCCTGCAGGCGGGCGTGTGCCTGACCCGATCGGGCGTAGAGTCTCTCACAATGACATCGGGCAAGCGTTCCAACGTCTCTGAGCACTCGCTCGATATTACGGTCGGTGAGTGCGTGAAAGAGTCAGCAGTGTGCCCGCCGACAATTAAGAGGCCCATTAAAGCCCTTAAATGGTTGAAAGCTATTTTTTTGCTGCCCGTCCAACCTGACGGCTGACGGGCAGGTGAATCAGCCAGGCGGCCTTTGGATTTTTTAATGAAACCTCATCCACGGGCAGGATGAGATTTCCAGCAGTTATTTTTTTTAAAAAATTTTTTTTACACGTCATTTTTAATATGTCCCAGTTCATGTGACTGAGTCACTACCCTCACCAATCCTTCTTGTTACTTCCTCAAAAAATTCAATCAAATTAGTCAGACATGACTTTCCCTTAACAAATCCCTGCCTTTCTAAGTGATGGTTTATCCTGTTCCTCAGAATTGATTCCAATAATTTGCCCACCACCGAGGTTAGACTGACTAGCCTGTGATTAATCAGTCTATCCCTCACTCCATTTTAAACAAAGGTACAACATTAGCAGACCCTGTCAATCCTCCAGCACCACAGCTGTATCCAGTGAGGATTGGAAACTGATGGCCAGACTCTCTGTAATCTCCTCCCTGGCTTCTTTTAACAGCCTGGGGTACATTTCATCTGGCCCTGGTGATAGGTGTGACATTGTAATGTGAACACACGTACCAGGTTTTGGTTTGTTGAATTCTTATTTTTTCCTATACACCTGATATGAATATTTATTTAATGACAAAGATGCTTCAATTGGTGTTTAGAGTAAAATTTCTGCATTAATAATTGAACTCCTAACAGTCTATCAACCTAAAATGCAGTGTTTCGGTTCAATTCATCGGTCTGTTGCTTAAAAGTGCCACTATCACGACTGCACTAGGGATCATCACCGGGAAGCTTGTCTCCCGCTCCAGTTGGATCATGTTGCCTAGAGGCAAACACCAATAGGCTTATCCCAAATTCTGCAGTAGTAATGACAGCGAAACTGTCAGCATCGGTCATTACTCCACTAAAATTGACAGCAGCTTCTGGAGTCCGCACATGCCCAGATGAACATTGGAATCCGAAGTTGCGGTCAGTGATTCTACCTCTGACCTTAGGGTGCACTATTTATATCATCCCAGACCTCCATCATGTAGAAATCACTGATCTGATGGAACTTGTCCTTTTACACTCTTTGTCTTGCTGTAAAAATTTTTGTGAAAGTTGCACTTTGTTGTCACTGGGATTTTTTTTTTTTAAAAGCTTGGAATTTATATAGCACCTTTCACGACTACTGTATGTCTCAGCACTTTATAACCAATAAAGTATTTTTGTAATGTAGTCACTGTTGTAATGTAGGAAATGTGATAGCCAATTTGTGCACAGCAAGCTCCCACAAACAGCAATGTGATAATGACCAGATAACCTATTTGTGTGATGTTGATTGAGGGTAAATTTTTGACCAGGGCACTTACGTTTGCAGAATGTCAAATTTCTCCATTACAATAAAATTTTGCATTTAAGTTTTTCAAAGTTTGTTTAGTTTCTGGTATTTCAGCTTCCACTTTAATGCCATGTGTACATCCCTAGAATTTAGTTCAGTCTTCGTAAAAATTTAATTAAAAGTGAAAGGATTCAGTTTACTTCCTGATTTGCTGCCTGTGAGAATGCACCAATGTGATTGGCCGCTCAACCTGATGATGCTATCACCATTGCTGAATTCCTGGAGATCCCCTTGACTTTATGTCAGATTCAAGCCGTTGTCAGGAAAGGGGAAACCCATGCCACAGGGATCACTAGGTTGCTGTGGACAGCTTCCTGCACGGTCAGCAGCGAGTACCCCACTTCATCGCTGACCGTTAAATCCAGATTATTATGTCGACCCCCAGGGATGGAAGTGAGGACAAACTGCTTTATTGTCTAGCACAGCTGCTTTAATTTAAACATTTTAACGGTGAAGTTTTCGCTTTGAGCGCAGTTGGGGAAATTTTGTCCAAAATGTCCTTGAAATTATGTGGGTCAGGCTACCAATGAAATTATTACCTTGAAATTATGCAAGTTGGGTTACCAATCATGTGTCTGCTGAAATAAATTTACATAATCACCAAAGTAAGATCCAACATGAACCAGTACACACTGATGGTGTAATAGAACAGAATTGTTTTCTTCTTTATTAATTCCATGAACAACCATTTCTTGATGTATTTGAGTGGTAACTGAACGCTGTTTGAATACAGCTGAAAATGGGGATTAATTAGAAATAAATATCTTTTAATCAGTGACTGCAAATGACCCGATTTGAAATCGCTGAAAATGTTTTGAGAAGAACACTACACTGAACCATCGACTAGTTCCATTGGTGTGCACTGGTCTGTTTTAGCAAAGTAAATTTTTTTTTTGATATGAGAAATGGTTTGAAAAGTGCTGATCATTGCCTCTGTGCTGAAGATTATGGGCACAGTATGAACAGCACCCCCCCCCCCCCCCCAAAACCCCCCCAGGCCTGCAGAATCAGCAGTGTTGCCCTGGGGCGGGGGGGTGACCGATTTTATGTTTAGGGAACATAGCAGATGAAATTAGGCGTTAAGATAGACAGCTCCTCCTGTGCTGAACATAATTGTCACATACCTCTAACATGACTAATCAAATTTACACCATTTCCAAGAGGAGATCTGGGACATAATTATTCAGTTTAATTTCAGGAAGGCTCTTAGTGTGAATAATACTCATTCCACCCGCTTTCAAGTCATTTGTTGCTTTTTGGATTGCGACAAGCTTTAGTTTGATCAGCTTTGTCTAGCCTTCCTGTTTTCTAAAAGCTAATGGCTCCAAGTTAAGATTTCTCGGTGAGAATATGATTCAGCTTTTCTCAATTTACTGACTTTTCCAAAATGTTACACTTTCCTGTTGGGAGTTTCTCCTCTGTGAGGAAAAGTGGAATAATTCTTCTCGAGGTGGTGATTATGGTAAATTGTCCTGAATTATCTGAAAATTTCCCCATTGCTTCCACCCAAAAAATAAGCACCTAGATGTGTGTTTAGTGGAAAAGCCATTGATGATGGAACCAAGCTTCCTTGAACTATTTAAAATGTAACAGGTGAATTGAAGAGTGTGTCTCCAATAAACAAGAAGTATCAATTAAAGTTAACAATGATGCTGAAAATGTTCTTTTGAAATACACAAATGGAGATTCCTTGAGTTGATGAAACCAAGCATATGGGTTGGGATCTTCCCTCATGCACCGTGTCTGCAGCATGACCTTGGCTGATGCAGCATAGGCTAATTTGTCTGCTGCAGAACATTGACCAGGGCCACCTGTGTCCTGGCTACAGGATTTATTGATGCCAATCGCAAGAATCTGAGGATTTGTATCTCTACTGAGTGTCTGAGTTCACACATACTCTCCAACAGTGAAAGGATGAGGATCATTGGTTGTCTAAGTACCGTACTTCTCTCACAGAGAGAACTCCAGCGGATTGCTCACTAGCACATTCCATGTCTGCAACATGCAAGGCAGCCCTTCAACAACCATCACAAGATGAGTCTTTTGTTTAGTTCCTTCTTTAACAGAAAACATTCAGGTGACACCTGAATAATTTCAATGATGAGCTTTTTAAAATTCTATCATGGGATGTGGGCTTCGCTGGCTGGGTCAGCATTTATTGTCCATCCCTAGTTGCCCTTGAGAAGGTGGTGGTGAGCTGCCTTCTTGAACCGCTGCAGTCCATGTAGTGTAGGAACACCCACAGTGCTGTTAGGAAGGGAGTTCCGGGATTTTGACCCAGAGACAGTGAACGAATGGCGATATATTTCCAAGTCAGGATGGTGAGTGGTTTGGAGAGGAACTTGCAAGTGATGGTGTTCCCATGTGTCTGCTGTCCAATCACAGAATCAATCTAATGTTAACCATTATGTTCTGAATTTTGAAGCACAGGCTGGTTGAGTACAGTCAGTACTCTGCCTGTTGTGAGCAGCCGAAGGGACATGCTGTTTGATATGATCCGTCAGTCCTTGGGACAAACAGCTATACAATCCTGCAATTGGGCAGCACTTACTGAACAATCCCAAGTGTGCTATGACTTACACTAACAGCCAATTAAAGTCGGGCTTACGCTGTGGCTCACTTACACTTGCTAGAAGTTACGTATATTCATATGCAGGGTCCTGTCCTCTGCAGGAAAAAGGAACGTGTCCAGACATTGCACCTTTTTTGAATATCAGGGTTTTGCTCAGCCATCCCTCCCTTTAGTATCCCGTGAGAATTTTAGTTTCTAAATTCTGGTACCAATTTGATGCTGTTTGTGAGAGCGAGACGTCTGCGTAACATGTAAATGCAAGTGAAGCTTTTCAGTATTTCCAGGTTCAAAAGCTTGTTTCTGAGTAGATTAGCTCCTTGGAACTTGAGATGGCTTCCTTTTGCACTCCAGTAGCCCCACATCAGCTAATAGAGCTGCTGTATTTCTGGAAGAATCTCTTTCTACGCATTTCTCCTTTGTTTGGTCTCCTGCTGCCCATGTTGTAGGCAGTGATAAAGCTAACACATACCAGCACACTTTTTCTGGGAACACTGTGAGCCATCCATGCTTTACACAACTCTCTTTTTGCAGAATGTTCACCTGTGACTCTATGAGCTTCAGATTTTACAATGAAGTCCGAGAATGAAGTGAAATGTTCCTTTGTCAGTGTGGGAGGGCACATGAGCATCGCAAAAAGTGCATTGGTCCTGCTCTAGTGAGACTCTGTGTATATCATTATTGAATACAAGCTTGCTTCATGTAGATAATCAGTACGGAGTCCAGGTGTTGGGAAATATTTAAGGAAGATTAGGAATGTTCCTTTGGTCATTCCAGCAGCAGTATCATTGCCTAGAGGACATTTCATCAAATAAGAGAAATACTAAAAGCAACTTTCAATTAGGTTCAAAAATCTTTTTCAATTAGGGTACCTTTTAAATCATCCTTTCTGAAGCAATGATAAATTGATTTTAAAAGTTTCTAATTGCACACTTCTTTCTGATTTTTAAAATTCATTAATGGGATGTGGGCTTCGCTGGCTGGGCCAGCATTTATTGCCCATCCCTAATTGCCCTTGAGAAGGTGGTGGTGAGCTGCCTTCTTGAACCGCTGAGGTCCATGTGGTGTAGGTACACCCACAGTGCTGTTAGGCAGGGAGTTCCAGGATTTTGACCCAGCGACAGTAAAGGAACGGTGATATATTTCCAATGAAGGGTGCTTGTTCCCATCTGTCTGCTGCCCTTGTCCTTCTAGATGGTAGTGGTTGTGAGTTTGGAAGGTGTTGTCGAAGGAACCTAGGTGAATTCCTGCAGTGCACCTTGTAGATGGTACACACTGTATGTTGGTGGCAGAGGGAATGTTTGTGGATGGGGTGCCAATCAAGTGGGCTGCTTTGTCCTGGATGGTGTCAAGCTTCTCGTGTTGTAGGAGCTGCATTGATCCAGGCAAGTGGGGAGTGTTCCATCACACTCATGACTTGTGCCTTGTGTATGATGGACAGGCTTTGGGGAGTAAGGAGGTGAGTTACTCGCCACAGGATTCCTAGCTCCTGACCTGCTCTGGCAGCCACTGTATTTATATGGCTAGCCCAGTTCAGTTTCTGATCAATGGTAACTCTCAGGATGTTGATAGTGGGGGGGTTCAGCAATGGTAATGCCACTGGAGATGGCCATTGCCTAACAGTTGTGTGGCGCGAATGCTACTTCTGAGCCAAAGCCTGGATATTGTCCAGGTCTTGCTGCATTTGAACATGGACTGCTTCAGTATCTGAGGAGTCGCGAATGGTGCTGAACATTATGCAATCATCAGCGAACATCCCCACTTCTGACCTTATGATGGAAGGAAGGTCATTGATGAAGCAGCTGAAGGTGGTTGGGAAAATATCATATATCAAATGCCATATATGGCAATATTGTGAAGCTTATCAATAATGGCATTAAAATAAATCCATCAATAATCAGATGTCAATATCGCAGCAGAATTCTGTGTAAAATTACCCATTCAGAAGGTATTTTCCCAACTATATCTGGACATTTTTGCAAAGTTAGTGTTCAGCAGCAGAATTTTTTCTTAAATTTCTAATGTTAATTCTGGTTGAACAATTATTTATTGGCCCTAAAAAAACACAGGTTATTAGCAACAGATTACATGGTTCTTGTATATAAATCATTAATCAAATGTGAAGTGCTTTGGGACATTCTGACCGTGTGTTACAAAATGTTATGCAAATACAGTTTCATTCTCTTCCAATGTTTGGTAATGATACTAAATGTGTTTTACTAGGAGATGTTCTGCTTTGGTATAGCTAGTTTAAATCAGTACTGATGGGTGTAAATAACCTGTTAGGTACAACTGGTTTAAATCAGTACTGATGGGTGTAAGTAACTAGTCTGAGATGGACCAATTGATTCCCATATTGCTTCCTTGTGAATGAGTTTAGTACATATAAACCAGTAGGATTCATTGAAACCCTGCCGGCTGTGTGTATACCTCTTAGCTTTTACATAAATTGATATTAATTCCATGCAATCGACTGCAAATCTTCTTGGGTTGTGATTAGCAATCTCTCACCATGAGGCTAATTGTGAATTGGTGAATTCGAACACAGTTGAACTCAAGTGTACAAAAAAAACCTCAATTAGAAATTGCTCCCTATTAGTCTGTGTGTTGTGAAATGATTTTTAAAGTTTCAGATGATTCCTCAGCGTCAGATTTGTGTTTGATAACCACTGTATCTGACTCACTGTATTTAAATTGCATCTGTACATCAATTAATTCTTGGCACTGAGGTTAATTCCAGCTGTGATCAGACTGGGATTTGAGTTTTGGAGCTGTGGTCTGTACAAAGCTGTACCTTTCCCCACTAGGGAATTGGGGATTTGTTAGTTTTTATCTGGATCCAGATAGAAACTATTATAAATTAACCTTTTAATAAATTGCAGCGTTTTGTTACAGGTTTACAACAGTTTTACCCACTTTACTCTTTATTTTCCCAGTATGCATTTAAATTCAGAGTTTGATTTTCTTAAGCGTATGTTTTGCAGTGAATCTGTTTAAACAGCTAGTTTTTATTTTCTTTCAGATATATGTTGGCGAAAGGAGCAAAACGAAAGTTTAGTGAACATGAAGATGGGGTGGAAGGCAAAATGTCCTGTGGGCATGGCCCTTCTAAGGTGTCGTACACCTTGCAGCGTCAAACTATCTTCAACATTTCCCTCATGAAACTTTACAACCAGCAGCCGCTAATGGAGCCCAGCTTGCAGAAGACAGTATTAATTAACAATATGCTGAGACGGATTCAGGAGGAACTGAAACAGGAAGGCAGCTTAAGACCAATGTTCATTGCCCCTTCTCAGTCCAGTGACACACTCAATGATAACTACCGAGAGGTTCAGCCTGCCTTCAACCATCTTCCTGCTCCTCCGGTCCAGGTGACTAGCTTAGCAAGCACTACATCTCCAGACTCCTGTCTGACTCCAGCCTCCATACTCGAGGAAGATACCTTTAGCAGCTGCCAGACTGTTGAACTGGGCGCAAGCAAATCGCAGAACCATTCGCCGAAAGATAGTTTCTCTTCGGCCTTGGATGAAATTGAGGAGCTGTGTCCATCTTCGGCCATCGCTGACTCAAAGAACTGTAAAGGTGCCTCGAGTGAGGGTAGCAGTGAAAAACCTGAAGAGAGTCAAGAGGACAGACCATCTGAGACCAGGTTCACAGACGCATTACCAGGCAACTTTGAGATCACCACCACAGGCTTCTTAACAGATCTGACACTTGATGATATCTTATTTGCAGACATTGACACCTCCATGTATGACTTTGATCCTTGCACATCCACCACCGGATCGAGCTCAAAAATGACTGCAGTCACAGCCGATGACATTTTGAAAACCTTATCTCCCTACAGTAACCAATCAGTGACTCCAAATCAGCCTTTCAAAATGGACCTTGCAGAATTGGACCACATAATGGAGGTTCTTGTTGGGTCTTGATATGTCCAAAAAAAAGACTAGATTTTGATACACTATTTACAGATAACATTCGTGTAATTATCGTTTTAAATGTGATGGAGTCATTGCAAATTCTGTGCATGCATTTTTGCTTGCCTCTATACGATAACAATTATGCTAGACATTGTTTGCTATAGAGTTGGGAACATCTTCATCTGTGTCTGTCCTCTTGTAAACTTTTAAATGTTTTATTCACCGCCATTCTCTCACTGAAAGAGCTATGAATACTTGCCCTAGACGAGGATTGTCTTCGGAGAGAGTGTGTGATGTGTTAATTCTGCAACATTGTGCAATGTGTACACTGAGCACAAAGGGCATGTCAAAAATATGATGAAATGTGTACATATGGTTTTCTTTTTTTTAAACGGTAAGCCAGAGTCTAAACATTTTTCTTGTTGTCTTTAGTTCAGCTGTTCATTCATTACTAACTGACCATTGCTCTTTTAAACCTGTGCTCTGAGTTTATTTTGTATTTTTGTACAGGATTGGCAATTAACTATATTCTTTTCTAAAAGACTTTTTTTATACACCGAGATAGCTATTTTGCTAGGATGTGCTGTCACAACACTCTAAAGTTCAGATGAACAAGAGTAACTTGTACTTTTATACAAAAAGATAAACTGAATGTTCGTGTAGCAGGTGCAAGGGGAATATTAAAGCAACTGGGATCGGCAACAGGATCGAAGACAGTATGCATTCAATTAAAGAGAGGAGGATCTGTACTTAAAACTAACTGTATTCTTGAGAATGGACCTTGGTATGAATAATTGTGGTTCCCTTCACAGCATATTTACCAGAACCCTTAATGTATCCACTTAGAACATTAACAATATGCTCTGTGGAACTATGCTTCAGTATCCTGTCTGGTTCAAAGCTATAGTAGTCGACCTACAAACGCAGATTTTGCTGGAGGAACCTTTTACCGGTTAGGTAGACTCATACAACTTCGGCATTAACATTTTAGTCCTGGAAACTCGAGCTGATGATAATGGTGCAGTGAGAGGAGAGCAGGGCAACCTGGGGAAACTCCACCAGCGACAGGACCAACGATCTATTTCCTTAACCAATGAGGGGGAATAAACAGGAAGGGTGGTGAATTGGAGTTGGGTGAATTTGATGCCAAACCAGGTACAGAAAGAGAAATCCAGAAAGGGAAAGAAAGATTAGATTCGGAGAGAGGAAAAAAGGCGCCAAGGAGAAGTACCTAAGGAAAAAAAAATATTGAATTTAAAATGAGACATTTTTAAATTCTAATAAAATTCACAACCTGAAGGAGTGAGATTCCATACTAAGAATTGTTCATTAAAAGTCTGTAACAATTATCATGTTGTTAAAAGAATACTTAATTTTCTGTGAGTTTAATGGGCAATTAATGCTCAAACGTAGTAATTTCATGAGGTTGAGGACAAGGTGCTGTTTTCGCGGAACTATTGGGTGATACAAACCTCCTGGCCACTTGCAATTGACGGGGAATCCCCTCCTCGCCATGGGTTGTGATGTTAATGGTGTGCATCGTTCACAAGCCGTTCATTATTTATTCAGCAAAAACCTGGGTCACGATTGTGATTTTTTTTTCCCCCCTAATTATTCCCCATCCTCCTCTCGATCTATTTACACTCGAGTAGAAGCTGTCCCAGTGCTACTTACACCACAACACACCCAGTTTACATCATCCTTTGCGACATTATATAACCATGGGGGTACTGGAAAGCTATGCAAGTGAATGAAATGGACAATGTAGATGTCTCACGTTCTTGTCAGGAAATGTAAACACAACAACTTGGTGCTATGTCGAAAGTTTTCATACCTTTAAAGCAGGATTTTGGGGGTGGTGGTGGTGGTGGTGGTGGGGGTTTAAAGTTAGGATCTGACCAAATGGGTTTCCAGTTTCACGGCTGGATTTGGGTGACATAAATCTTGGCGTGCTTTTTACTTCCAATAACTTTCTTACTTAAATCACACTGTGTGTGAATGTGTATGCCTTTTTGAGATAAATATATATATAGATATATGAAAGGGGTTTTCAAAGCATCTTGACTGCAGCTGCATTATCTCAGACTGTGGAGTTGCAGCAACACAGAAGAAACTCCTTATCGCGTTGTGCTGGAAGCGGTCTTTTTTTAAAAAATAAATGTCCAAGGAACCAGCAATAAATTTTAGATTTTTCATGTATTTTGAAAGATTCTATTGTGGTCTGTGGAAGGCACCTGCTTATTCTCCAACTCAAACCATTTTAATTTTTTTTTTAAAAACACCCTGGTGTACTATATCAGTACCTGGCTGTTGCTCAGTGTGCTTTCTGTGAGAATGTGCACTTCACTGTGAACTGTGATTAAGTACCTTGCCTTTTTTTTACTACAACCGAATGAACTTTTCTCGAGCCTTTGAAACTCAAGCCAGCCACGTAACGCCACTTTGCTTTTCCAGTCCAACTGGCTTTTTATTTCGAGTTATTCTTCAGGCAGGTTTTTGGAGAAGGGCTTTTCCTTCCCCCAAACCATCCCTTTCCCTTTTTTATTTTTATTTTTAAACAATCAAGTTTCAAGCAAAAGCTGATCTCCATGCATGACTTTTACACTGAGTGTAATTGCTTTCTACAGCTTTGACAGACAAACATATTTGATAATTGTCTTGTACATGGCTTTGAAATGATTGGAATGCACCATGCGTACTGCCAAATTATATAATAGCATTCTAGATTTTTGTTGTTTTTGAGGTACCGTAGTGGTTGTGTGCAAATTACAACCCATTATTGTTGCAATGCATATAGCTAATTTAGGATTTACTCTTTAAATTAATTTATTTAAGAATTTTTAAATTATGTTTGTTGTCCCATTGTTATTATCTGTTTAAATTCTGCTCTTGTCTTTGCAATGGAAATGGGTTTGCTGCAGTAACTGTGACCAAATTTGGGTTTTCACATTACAAATTTAAAACCTTTTTTATAAACAAAATGAAGGAACAACCAGCGATTGGCTCTACTTGGCCCAGTTTCTTTTACGTTTACAAACCGTGCTTTCCCCTCAAAACCCAAAGCTTCCCCTGTGTGGATTACAACCAGGAGTAGCCAATTTTCAAAGAGCGGCTTGGCCTTATAGGAAATACATGAAGTGAGGGCATTTTCCTTTTTATCCCGTTTGATGAATATGATGTATTGAGCTTTGAATTGATCAGAAACCAAACAAAAATAATTCCTTCCCTTCCTTCCGATAAGTTCACTATGCAGTTTATATGATTTCTGATTTTGGGGATATTTGGAGTCCCAATTAACCTTTAGGGTTTTAATGGGGATTTTTTAAAAGCACTCCGAAGTGGCCATTTAGAAATTTGTGCATGTATATGTATATATATATATATATATATAAGCTGTTTTATGTAAAGTGTACAGTGTTTGGACAGAACTACAGTATAAACTCAAGGACTGTAGAGCAATTTCTCATTTGGTTACTGGAAGATAACAAAATCGACAAGAAAAGAGCAGAAAAACTTTGGTTGTGAAGTGATATTTTTCCCATCCCTTATTTATTCTCTTGTGTAAATATATTTATTTTTATTGTGTAGCTAATGGAATCTGCTAAATGGATTTTGATGTGTACAGAATGTATGTATCGTAGGAATGTATTTTAGCTTTTGGAATGTACTTTCTGTGTGGAAGAGTGGAAGCCATATTCAGAGGATTGAAAGGGCCTGGCTTTCTCTCGAGGTTCCCTAGAGTGCTCCTCGCTTCTGTCAAGGCAGAGACACGGTCATTTCCCACAGACGCCGGAGCGGTGCCTTTTCCTATGTAATATTTCAAACATATACATCTGAAAGCAAGGTTACTGTATTCACATATAATTACAAACTGTAATTAATTAAATGCAATTGGACAAATGTAAGTGGAATTGAGCAGTCTTACTTTTGTAGTTTTATATACAACAATAAACTTGTAAAACAAAAAGCTCTTTTTTTGCCCCCCAAAGGCTCTTATTTAAAACGACTGCACTTCTTAAATAGATCCAATCCTGGAATAGCCAGATCAAAGCTTATATCCTAGAAGTTTAAAGCACAGAAGGAGTTCATCCTTTAGTGTTCATTCCCAGGATGTGGGCTTCACTGGCTAGGCCAGCATTTATTGCCCATCCCTAATTGCCCTTGAGAAGGTGGTGGTGAGCTGCCTTCTTGAACCGCTGCAGTCCATGTGGTGTAGGTACACCCACAGTGCTGTCAGGGAGGGAGTTCCAGGATTTTAGGAGCAGGCGTGTACAGGTGTGCCTCCAAGCCTCCATTTTAAGAGGGCGGGCCAATTAAGGCCTGCCCAGCGTGATGTCCGCTGGGGTGGGGGGAGATTCTCTCAGCCGGGAGTGTGCTCTTTCGCGCATGCGTATGAAAGAGCGCACAGATCTCCCTGAGGCTGTGCTGCCTCAGGGAGATCAGCGCCAAATTCAAATATGTGAAACGTAGACAAATAAAATTTCCCTGATACGCCCCCTCATGTGACAGTTGGGACATGTCCATCACTTTTAATTCAACTTTTATTAAATGTTAAAAAACCTATATGAAACCTCATCCTGCTTTATCTGAAGCCCGCCAGGGCTCCCGGCCTGCCCGCCAACTTTAAGGTTGGATGGGCAGGTCCTTTAACTGCCTCAATTGGTTTACTAATGGCCTCAATTGGCCATTGATAGGTCGGTGGGCGCACAGCTGATTCGGCTGCGCCCCCACCAACCTGAAAATTGAAATGACGGGGTGGGGTTACATCGGGAGTTCCGCTCCCCTGCTCGCTGAACTCAATATCCTGCCCATAGTATTTGATAACTTTTTTTACTACAACTGAGTAGCTTGCTGGGGCCATTTCAGAGGGTCTTTAAGGGTCAACCACATTGCTGTGGGTCTGGAGTCACATGCAGGCCAGACCAGGTAAGGACAGCAGATTTCCTTCCCTTAAGGACATTAGTGAACCTGATGGGTTCACTGAACCAATAATCTGATAGTTTCACCTCATTGCTAATGCTAGATTTTTATTCCAGGTTTAGTTAACTGAATTTAAATTCTGTTCAATAGGAAGGAGGTAATGAGATTTGAGATTTTTAAAATTGTTTGGAGGTTTTGATGAGGTAAAGAGAAACACCAGTTGATGAGTCAATAATTAGAAGGTTAAAAATGCAAGATTATTACCTCAAATAATAATGTAAAGACTTGGATTTAATTACTTTTTATTTCAAATACAGAGTTGAAGGACATGGAAAACTTGACCAGAAACACTGATGGAAGCACAATCCATTAGGGCTATTTTTAAAAGAGTGAATCATTAATTGACAAAAACATTTTAATGTCTGGGAGAAAAGGGACTAAGTGGTTTAAGCTTTTTCAGAGGCATAGAGTAGGAGCAATGGGCCAAATTATGGTCATATTACTGGGCTAGAAATTCAGAGGCCGGGATTAATGATTTGGTGACATGAGTTCACTTGGCAGTTCGAGAATTTAAATCGGAGGGGAACTTCCAGGTGGTGGTGTTCCCAAGCGTCTGCTGCCCTTGTCCTTCTAGGTGATAGGGGTTTCTGGTTTGGAAGTTGCTGTCGAAGGAGCTTTGGTGAGTTACTGCAGTGCATCTTGTAGATGGTACACACTGCTGCTATTGGGCGTCGATGGTGGAGAGAGTGGTGGAGAAGGTGGTGGATGTGGTGCCAATCAAGCAGCCTGGACGGTGTCAAGCTTCTTGAGTGTTGTTGGAGCTGCACTCACCCAGGCAAGTGGAGAGTGTTTTCTCTGAGAGTCATTAGTCTGTGGAATTCTCATCCCCAGAAAGCAGTGGCAGCTGGGCCATTGAACTTATTCAAGGCTGAGTTAGTCTCTTGATACACAAGGGAATCAAGGGTAATGGGGGACAGGCAGGAAAATGGAGCTGAGGCCACAACCAGATCATCCATGAGCTTATTGAATGGTGGCACAGGCTCGAAGGGCTGAATGGACTACTGCCCCTAAGTCTGTCAATAAAACAAGAAATTGTAAGATTTTCCTTCTGTTAATAACCCTGTGATATTTCTGATGTACTGGAAGACAGGCTGTTGAGGCTTTTAAGTGTGTAATTGGAGTAAAAGCCAGAATGACTGCAAGAGTCTAAAACCAACAGTAAGAAGTGGTTTTGATATGTTAATGAACCAAGAGGAACTTCAATCAGAGTTTTACATAAAACAGTAACAGAAGTGGTTTTGAATTGAGTTGTTTTAGTTCAAAGGGGGATTCAAGCAGGTTGTA
The DNA here is from genome assembly GCF_964194155.1 of Cetorhinus maximus. Taxonomy (NCBI): domain Eukaryota; kingdom Metazoa; phylum Chordata; class Chondrichthyes; order Lamniformes; family Cetorhinidae; genus Cetorhinus; species Cetorhinus maximus. Next base: position 13,609,229 of record NC_135892.1, read on the forward strand.
AAAAGGTGTAAATAAATGGGTTAAAAATAGAGTAAGTTAACTTTTTTTTAAAAAGCCTAAGAGCTAAAGTAAAGAAGCATCTAATCAATTCTTGGAAGAAAGCATTTCTGAAGAGGCTGGTTGAGAAAATAGAGAGATCAAAGGGAAGGAACGCTACTGAAGCCTAGGTAGGGGTAGCTGTTTCGATCTCCCAGAAGATGGTGTGAACAAGGCTGACCTGAAGACCCAGTTGCTGTCAGCCTCAGAGGACACCCTAAGAAAAAAAAAGGCACTGTGTGGTAAACATTACTGGAACTGTGTAGATTTAAGGACCTCTATAAGAATAGTTGCTGAACAAAAAAGGGGAAGGTTAGCTCGGAGGGTAGTTAAATTAAGATCTTGTGGAACTGTTTTAAAGTGCTGTCTACTGTGCAAAGCCATTCTTGTGTTTAAATGTAGTTGTGGTTTTTTTTTTGCTTTTTAAAAAATATATGTTTACTCTACTATAAAATCATAAATAGTTGGGGACATCATTTCCTGATTTCAGAACCTCCCCTCATACTATACAAATTGCAAAAAACGTTTTGGCAGCTGTTTCAGACTTCCCTTTGGGATTTGGGCAGCTCGGCATCACCATGCCATAACAAGTCCTATGTTCTTGTTCCATCACGTTCCTGACTTGGGCATTGTAGATGGTGGACAGGCTTTGGGGAGTCAGTAGGTGAGATGCTCACTGTAATCTGAGGGTCGATTACAAAGCAGAAGGTGATTAGATTTTGGAAGTGAGTTACTAGAAATTTGGATGCCATAAAAGCTTAATCACCCTGAACTGACATTCAATATTTGCTACAACACTCTCTTTGGGTCAGGTGATCACCAAGGCCCAAGGCACCAGCCTCTTCCTGCTTATACAGTTTCTTGTGTGTGTCCTTGTCAGCAGAGCTCTGCCATATTATTCTTGTCCTTGCATAGTTCCATTTTCCTCTTTGTTTGAATCTCAGTGTTTGGATGGTATCTGGATTCCTGGATGCTGAGCTTTCACTCCGTAGTTGGCTCGTTGGTAGCTGCATTATTCCTTCTCGGGCTGTGCTGATCATTACTTATCCCTGTTGCTTCTCTGAAGACATTAGAGGGTTACATTCTCCTTGCCATTCCCTCTTGCCAATGTTGGGGGAAATTCTGGTCAGCTCCTTCTGCCACCCTTGCTGCCCTCTCCAGGATTTTGCTTGTGCTATCCTTTCCAGGATCTCCTTTGACTCTTTCTCTTGCCTGATTGATGGAGGGGGAGTAGCGCCTGGCTCTCCTGTTGATCTTCCTGGGGTCACCAGTTGAACCACAGCAGTGGCAATTCCCCCTCTCCCCTTCCCCACCCACCAAAAGTGAGACATTCTCTTCCTTTGTTGGGCCCCAGGAATTTACCTGCTGTAGACCCCAGTCTGGCTGAGGTCTCCCCACTGTAGCAAATTGCTCATGATCTTCAGTGTAAATTCTACCCCTGCAAGGTCATTCTGATTAAAGGTGATTGCCAAAAGAGCCAGAGGTGATACAGGAACACTTTGTTTGCATGGTGTGCTCATATAATCGGGACTGCGCTGCCTGGAAGGATGATGGAGGCATATTCAATAATAAATTTCAAAAGAGAATTGTATAAATAATGAAGAAAGACAATTGCAGTTCTATGGGGAGTGGGACTAATTAGATAGAACCATAGAAAAGTTACAGCGCAGAAAGAGGCGTGCAATAGCCGAAGAAGAAAGAGTAAGGAACTAGCTGCCCATTTTAACTCCACCATCCAGTACCCGGTCCATAGCCTTGCAGGTTACAGCACTTTAGGTGCAGATCCAAGTGCTTTTTAAATGAGTTGAGGGTTTCTGCCTCCACCACCAAACCAGGCAGTGAATTCCAACACCCACCACCCTCTGGGTGAAGAAGTTTTTCCTCATGTCCCCTCCAATCTTTCCACCAATCACCTTAAATCTACGCCCCCCTGGTAATTGACCCCTCAGCTAGGGGAAACAAGTCTCTCCTGTCTACCCTATCTAGGCCCCTCATAATTTTGTACATCTCAATTAGGTCACCCCCTTAGCCTCCTCTGTTCTAAGGAAAACATTCCCAGCCTATCCAATCTCTCCTCATAGCTGCAATTTTCCAGCCCTGGCAACATTCTTGTAAATCTCCTCTGTACTCTCTCTCCAGAGCAATTATGTCCTTCCTGTAATGTGGTGGTCAGAACTGTACACAAAATTCTAGCTGTGGCATAACCAGTGTTTTATATAGTTCCAGCATTACACCCCTGCTTTTGTATTCTATACCTCATTCAATAAAGGAAAGCATTCTATATGCTTTCTTTACCATCTTATCTACCTGTCCTGCTACCTTCAGGGATCTGTGGACGTGCACTCCAAGGTCTCTCACTTCCTCAACCTCTCTCAATAATTTCCAGTTTATTGAATATTCCCTTGCTTTGTTTGCCCCCTCCAAATGCATTACTTCACACTTTTTCCGGATTGAATTCTATTTGCCACTTTTCTGCCCACTCAACCAAACCATTGATATCATTCTGGAGACAGCAGCTATCCTCTTCACTATCAACTACATGGCCAGTTTATGTGTCATCTGCAAATTTCCCAATCATGCCACCCAGTTAAGTCCAAATCATTAATTTATACAACAAACACCAAGGGCCCCAACACTGAACCCTGTGGAACGCCATTGGAAACCACTTTCCATTTGCAAAAACATCCATCGACTATTACCCTTTGTTTCCTGATGCTGAGCCAATTTTGAATCCAACTCTCCACCTTCCCCTATATCCTCTGGGCCTTTACTTTTCTGACCAGTGGGACCTTGTCAAATGCCTTACTAAAATCCATGTAGACAACATCCACTGCACTACCCTCATCAATTCTCCTTGTTTACTTCCTCAAACAATTTGATTAAATTGGTAAAGCATGAAATTCCCCTAACTAAACCATGCTGACTATCCCTAATTAATCCTTCCCTTTCTTAGTGACAGTTTATCCTGTGTCTCAGAATTGATTCTAATAATTTGCCCACCAGCAAAGTCAGACTGACCGGCCTATAATTTTCTGGCCTATCCATCACACCCTTTTTAAATAATGACACGACGTTTGCAGACCTCCAATCTTCTGGGACCTCGCCTGTATCTAGTGTGGATTGGAAAATGATCCTCAGAGCATCCACTATTTCCTCCCTGGTTTCCTTCAACAGCCTGGGATACAATCCATCTGGCCCTGGTGATTTATCCACCTTCAAGGATGTTAGTCCCTCCAGTACTTTCTCTCTCACTATGCTTATTGTATCTAATATTTCACACTCCTCTTTAACTAGGATATCTGCACCATCCCTCTCCTTAGTGAAGACAGAGACAAAGTACTCATTGAAAACCCTGCCCACATCTTCAGCATCAACGCACAAGTTACCATGTACATCTCCGATAGGCCTTACTCTTTCCTCAATTATTCTCTTGCTTTTAATGTACTGGTAAAACGTCTTTAAGTTTTCTTTGATTTTACCTGGCAATATTTTTTCAAATGCTCTCTTTGCTTTCCTAATTAGCTTTTTTACTTCATCCCTGTACTTTCCTTACTCCTCTAGGCTTTCTACAGGATTAAGTTTTTTGTGATTGTCATAAGCTTTCATTTTCTGCTTTATCTTGGCCTGTATGCTTCTGGATAACCAGCAGGCTCTAGATTTGGCAGTACCACCCTGCTTCTTTGTGCAGACATGTCTACACTCTCACCCTCACTCTCTCACTCTCACTCAAGGGAAACTTGGTCAAGGGCCACATCATTGTTGAAGAACTAAGGAGAGGTCGGGAAGGGCGAGGGCCAAAGGCACCATTGACTGAGGGAGGAGTGGTCAGTAAGCCAAGGGCCTTGTGGGGGTAAACTAAACATCAAGGCATTGGGCGCTTTACCTGACCTTGCTCTCCAGCAGACTCCAGTGAGGTCTGAAGAAGAGTGCAGAAGGCAGCAGCCAACAAGGCCCAAGCAGAACAGTCGATGAGCAAGAAAGGAGGGATGGGGAATCTAGCATGTCTGACTCGGCTTAGTAACCTGTCAATCGGGATGGGCTACGCGCCAGATTGACTGCTTTAGATACTGACCATCCAGGTTGATGAGCTATTCAGCCAGTGAGCCATTCCCCCTCGCCCCTCAGACCGAGGCCCCCCAGCGTTTAGCAGCTTGCATGCCGTCCTCTCCGGTCCTGACTCCGGGCTGAGGCAACTGTGATATAAGGGCCTGCACATAAAGGGTTAATGTAGGACTATCGTCTATCAAAAATCAACAAGGGGGTTGATGTACAAGTTCAAGATGAAAAATATTCATTTTCCTAAGGGCCAGTCTCCTTTATCCCATTAAATCAACTGTGGTTAATGAAAGAAGTGAAAGGTTGCATTAGATCAAAGGAAGTGGCTTATAAAGATTGCCAGGAAAAGTGGTAAACCTGAGGATTGGGAGCAATTTAGAACCCAGCAAAGGAGGACCAAGAAACTGATTAAGAAAGGGAAAAGAGAATATGATTGCAAACTAGCAAGGAACACAAAGGCAGACTATAAAAGCTTCTTTAGGTATGTGAATAGGAAAAGTTTAACGAGGACAAATGTGGGCCCATTACAGGTGGAGACAGGAGAATTTATAGTGGAGGACAGGGAAATGGTGGAGAAACTAAACAATTACTTTGTATCTGTCTTCACGGAGAAATATGCAGAAAATCTCCCAGATATACTGGGCAACCAAGGGACTTGTGAAACTGAGGAACTAAAAGAAATTAGTATTAGTAAAGAGGTAGTGCTCGAAAAATTAATTGGATTGAAGGCTGATAAATCCCCTGGACCAGATGAGCTTCATCCCAGAGTGTTGAAAGAGGTAGCTAGAGAGATAGTGGATGCATTGGTGGTTATCTTTCAAAATTCTATAGATTCTGGAAAGGTTCCTGTGGACTGGAAAGTTGCAAATGTAACCCAACTGTTTAAGAAGGGAGGAAGAGGGAGAATGGAGAATTACAGACCTGTTAGTCTGATGTCGGTAGTAGGGAAAATGTTAGAATCTATTATAAAGGATGTGATAACTAGACTTGGAAAATAATGATATGACTGGCAGAGTCAACATGGATTTATGAAAGGGAAATCATGTTTGACAAACCTGTTGGAATTTTTTGATGATGTTACTTGTAGCATGGATAAAGGAGAACCAGTGGATGTGGTGTATTTGGATTTTCAGAAGACTTTTGATAAGGTCCCACACAGGAGGTTAGTATACAAAATTAGAGCACATAGGATTGGGGGTAATATACTGCTATGGATTGAGAATTGGTTAATAGACAGAAAACAGAGAGTAGGAATAAATGGGTCATTCTGTGCATGGCAGGCTGTTACTAGTGGGGAACCACAAGGATCAGTGCTAGGCCCACAACTGTTCATAATCTATATCAATGATTTAGATGTGGGGACCAAATAATGTTTCTAAATTTGCTGATGATACCAAACCGGGTGGGAATGTAAGTTGTGAGGAGGATGCAAGGAGGTTTCAAGAAGATTTGGACAGTCTAAGTGAATGGGCAAGAACATGGCAGATGGAATAAAATGTGAATAAGTCTGAAGTTATGCACTTTGGTAGAAAAGACAGAATTGCAGAATATTTCTTAAATGGTGAGAGATTGGGAAGTGCGGGTGTCCAAAGGGACCTGGGTGTCCTTGTTCATGGATCACTAAAAGTTAGCATGCAGGTCCAGCAAGCAATGGGAAGGCAAATGGTATGTTGGCCTTCATTGCGAGGGGATTTGAGTACAGGAGTGAAGATGTCTTGCTGCAATTGTAAAGGGCCTTGGGTGAGACTGCATCTGGAGTATTGTATATAGTTTTTGTCCCCTAAGGAAGGATATACTTGCCATAGAGTGGAAAGGAGGTTCACCAGACTAATTCCTGGGATGGCAGGATTGTCTTATGAAGAGAGATTGTGAAACTGGGCCTTTAATCTATAGAGTTTCGAAGAATGAGAGGTGATCTCATTGAAACTTACAAAATTCTTACAGGGTGAGAGAGAGTCAATGTAGGTAAGATGTTTCCCCTGGCTGGTGAGTCTAAAACCAGGGCACACAATCTCAGGATAAGGGATGGGCCATTTAAGACTGAGATGAGGAGGAATTTCTTCACTCAGGGGGTGGAGAATCTTTGGAATTCTCTACTCCAGAGAACTGTGGAAGCTCAGTCATTGAGCATGTTCAAGACAGAAATCAATAGATTTCTGGATACTAATGACATTGAGGGATATAGAGATAGTGCAGGAATGTGGTTTTGAGGTAGATGATCAGCTGTGGTCTAATTGAAGGTGGACCAGGCTCATGGGGCCGAATGGCCCACTCCTGTTCCTATGTTCTTATGTTCATATGTTCCTATGTTTTTAATTATTTTACCCCTTTATTCTCGCTGCTCCCCAGAAACCACTCGCAAAATTAATAAAATCATTGCACTTATATAGCGTCTTTCATTACCATGGGATGTCCCAAAGTGCTTCAGTTAATGAAGTGCTTTTTGAAGTGTAGCAACTGTTGTAATGTAGGAAATGCAGCAGCAAATTTATGCACAGCAAGAGCCCACACACAGCAATGCAATAACAACCAGATAATCTGTCTTTGTGATGTTGATTGAGGGATAAATAGAGGATGCCAGGGCTAATTCCCTGGCTCTTCCTCGAAATAGCATGATAGAATCTTTCCCATCCATCCGTAAGGCTAGATGTCGCCCAGTTTAACGTCTCGTCCAAAACATGGCACCTCCAACAGTGCAGCACTCCTTCAATACTGCTCTAGAGCGTCAGCCTAGATTTCTACTGGAACGAGACTTCTGGCCCAGGGGGTAAGATAGTTATCCACAGCAATAGCTGACGCTTTTATTGGCTGGATTAGTGACGCCACTCCCAAGGTTTATCCTGTTCATTAAGAAGCGTGTGAGAATGACTGAGATAATTCACTTTCTTTGTCTCATTCCCTCTCTCTTTCTCTCCTCTCCCCTCTGACCATTCCCCGTAGTGTGTTTCCTCCTCCCATTGTGTCTCCCCTGCAAAGAGCAGTCTAGTCTAAATTGTGCAATAAAGAATAAAGCTGCGTTGTATTAAAGAATTCCAGCTCTTAATCTAAACAACACTTTATTAATCAGGGCTCGTCTATTATTATCCTTGGAGTAAATATTCTTTCTTCATTATTTGCCTTGGCATTCGATCTCTGCTGGTATATGGTGTGTCCAATAATCTGTGTGTAAATGTTTATATATACAGTACACACTAATTTATCTCGATTGATCTGTCTAATGTGGGGTATAAACCTAGCTGTTGAGTAACAGCGTCTTCTCCTGTTAAAGGTGTCGAAAGTTTATCGATAGCCCAGCTATACTGCCATGTCTCTCTCCAAATGCTTCTAAGCAGAAGAAGACAGGAATAGTCTCTGGCTGGGGATGTGGGTGTTCTCTGGGGTGAAAAGTACAAAACAGCTGTCAGTCCCACATAAATCTCGAAACAAATGTCATTGAGATGTAAATGGCAACATAATTAAAGGCCCCATGAAGTTAATGCTCCCAATTTAGCTTGGGGTTCTATTTCCTTAGCGAGAGGGCTTGTTTTCAGCAGCAATGATGAGAGACATTACCGGCAATTAAACACTTCTTCGCCTTTTCTAACTCACAAATTGTCACCAGGAATCATTGTTTTAAATCTCTCACTGAGGGTACACTGTCGACAACTTTTTTTTTTGTAAAAATATACTTTATTCATAAAATATCTTCAATCACATTCCAAACCATTTCAAAAACAACATTACAAGGGTACAATCCAGGTTAAACTTTTACAAAATGTATCACCAGGTGCATCAGTACAAACAATATTACAATCATTTACAGCCTTTCATTTTGATCTGTACAGCCCGAGGGGCTCTAAACAGTTCCCAGTCTCTCGGTGCGCTGTGGTAGAAAGGTCTTAGACAGCGACCCTTCCCCATTGCGCCTTTGCGGCAGCTGCCCCAAGCTTTAGTGCGTCCCTCAGCACGTAGTCCTGGACTTTGGATTGTGCCAGTCCGCAACAATCGGTCGGGGACAACTCTTTGTGCTGGAAGACCAACAAGTTTCGGGCAGACCAAAGCGCCTCTTTCACCGAGTTGATGATCCTCCAGCTGCAGTTGATGTTTGTCTCGGTGTGTGTCCCTGGGAACAGCCCGTAGAGCACAGAGTCCTGTGTCACAGAACTGCTCGGGATGAACCTCGACAGCAACCACTGCATCTCTCTCCAGACTTTCTTTGCAAAGGTACAATCCACAAGGAGGTGAACAACGGTCTCTTCCCCACCGCAGCCACCTCGAGGGCAACGTGCAGAGGGGGTGAGCCTCCTGGCGTGTAGGAAGGATCTGACGGGAAGGGCCTTTCTCACCACCAGCCAAGCTACGTCTTGGTGCTTGTTGGAAAGTTCTGGCGATGAGGCATTCTGCCAAATGACTTTGACAGTCTGCTCGGGGAACCATCCCACAGGGTCCACCCTCTCCTTATCCCTCAGGGCCTCTAGGACGTTACGTGCTGACCACTGCCTGATGGACTTGTGGTCAAAGGTGTTTTTCTGCATAAATTTTTCCACCAGGGACAGGTGGTACGGCACGGTCCAACTACTTGGAGCGTTCCGCGGCAGCGTGGCCAGACCCATCCTTCGCAACACCGGGGACAGGTAGAACCTCAGCACGTAGTGACACTTGGTGTTTGCGTACTGAGGGTCTACGCACCGCTTGATGCAGCCACACACAAAGGTGGCCATCAGTATGAGGGCGATGTTGGGCACGTTTTTTCCCCCTTTATCTAGAGGCTTGTACATCGCGTCCCTGCGGACACGATCCATTTTCGACCTCCAGATAAAGCGGAAGATGGCTCGAGTGATCGCCATCGCGCAGGAGTCTGGAATGGGCCTGACCTGCGCCACGTACAGCAACAGCGAGAGTACCTCACACCTGATGACCAGGTTCTTACCCGCAATGGAGAGGGAGCGTCGCTCCCACATGCCCAGTTTCCTTTTCACCTTAGCCACTCGCTCCTTCCAGTTTCTAACGCATGCCCCGGTCCCTCCGAACCATATCCCCAGCACCTTCAGGCCGTCAGCCCTGACAGTGAAGGGGACAAAGGATCGGTCAGCCCAGTTCCCAAAGAACATGGCCTCGCTCTTCCCACGATTTACCTTGGCTCCCGAGGCCAGTTCGAACTGGTCGCAGATGTGCATCAGTCTGCGCACCGACAGCGGATCCGAGCAGAAGACGGCGACGTCGTCCATGTACAGGGAGGCTTTTACCTGAGTGCCTCCACTGCCTGGGATCGTCACTCCTCTTATGCCCGGATCCTTCCTGATGGACTCGGCAAAGGGTTCTATGCAGCACACGAAAAGGACAGGCGAGAGAGGACAGCCCTGCCTGACTCCAGATTTAATCGGAAAGCTATCTGTTTCCCACCCATTGATTGAGACTGCGCTACTGATGTTAGTGTAGAGCAGTTGGATCCAATTTCGAATTCCCTCCCCAAAGCCCATTTTGGAGAGCACATCCCCCATGTAGGTTTGCGATATTCTGTCAAAGGCCTTCTCCTGATCCAAGCTGATGAGGCAGGTATCCACACCCCTGTCCTGTACATAGGCAATCGTATCCCTGAGCAGCGCCAGGCTGTCAGAGATCTTCCTGCCTGGCACAGAGCAGGTCTGGTCAGGGTGAATCACCAATTCCAGAGCGGATTTGACCCGATTGGCGATGACCTTGGACAGAATCTTATAGTCCATATTCAACAGTGAAATGGGTCGCCAATTTCTAATTTCCTCCCTTTCCCCCTTGTGCTTGTAGATGAGGGTGATGATGCCTTTCCTCATGGATTCTGACATACTACCGGCCAGGAGCATACTCTCGTACACCCCTAGCAGGTCTGGGCCGATCAAGTCCCACAGAGCCGAATACAACTCCGCCGGCAAGCCGTCGCTTCCGGGAGTTTTACTCTTCTCGAAGGACTCAAGGGCCTTAGTCAGTTCATCAGGAGTTAGCGGTTTGTCTAGGCTCTCCCGCGTACTGTGGTCTAAGACCTCCGTGATAGAGGACAGGAAGGACTGGGAGGCCGTGCTGTCCGTGGGCTTCACGTCATACAATCCGGCATAAAAGGATTTGCTGATCCTCAGAATGTCGGACCGTGATGACTTTACTGAGCCGTCTTCTTCCTTCAGGCTGCTGATCACAGAGCGCTCTCTGTGTACCTTTTGGAAGAAGAAACGTGAGCACGTCTCATCCTGCTCCACGGAGCGGACCCTGGAACGGAAGATGATCTTGGAGGCCTCCGAGGCAAAGTGCGAGGCTTGCTGGCCCTTCACCTCTTGGAGCTCCTCCTTGACATCGACCCCCATCGACTGCAGCCGGAGCAGATTCTGCATCTTTTTCTGGAGTCGGGACATTTCCCTCTGTTCCTTTCTAGCTTTCTGGGTGCCTTTGCGGATGAAAAACCTCTTGATGCTTCCCTTGATCACTTCCGACCAGTGTGTCAGGGACTCAAAGAGGGGTTTCACGGTTCTCCAACCTTTGTAATCCCTCTTGAGCTCCTCAATGTTCTCTGGGGTCAGCAGTTGCACATTTAGCTTCCATGCCCCCCTGCCCACCCTCAGGTCCTTCTCCAAGTGGCAGTCCGCCAGTAGGAGGCAGTGGTCAGAGAAGAACACCGGCTTGACCTCGGTGGATCTGACTGTGAATGCACGGGACACAAACAGGAAGTCTATCCTGGAACGAATGGACCCGTCTGGCCCCGACCAGGTGTATCTACGCTGCGCTCCGTCTGCAGGGTTGCTGAAGACGTCGTGCAGCTTGGCATCCTTAACTGTTTCCATCAGGGATCTGGACGTAGCGTCCAATCTGCTTCCGGCCCTGCCGGATCGTCCAGCCGCATCGATGATGCAGTTGAAGTCCCCGCCCAGAATGACCGGCCTGGAGGTCGCCAGCAGCAGTGGGAGCTGCTGAAAAACCTCCAGCCGCTCAGCCCCTTGTGCCGGGCCATACACGTTAATTAACCGGAGTGGAGCGTTCTTGTACATTACGTCTGCTACGAGGAGTCGCCCGCCCACCACCTCCTTGACCTCGGAGACGGTGAAGTTGCCTCCCCGCAGCAGAATACCCAGGCCGGAGGAACGAGAGTCGTTTCCGCCCGACCAGATCGATGGCCCGTGGGACCACCATCGTGACCATTGCCTGTAGGAGCTGAGGTGCGGTATCGCACACTCCTGCAGAAACAACAGGTCAGCTTTGACCTTGGCTAGGTAGTCCAAGGTCGCAACACATCGCGTAGTAGATTTAATGCTACGCACATTTATGGATACAATCTTTAAACCCATTTTAAAGCATTTATTCTCCTACCAAACCCACTGTCTCTGAGAGTCCCAGACCTTTAGTCTGCTCCTTCATACCCGTAGTGAGCTCAAATTCCTTCACTTTGGATGGGCTGAGGTAGATCTCCTTGGCCGTGTTCTGCTCCAGTGGCATCTGGAGGTTCACGTAGAGAGCGGGTTTTGAGATGACCTTTGCTGGAGAAGCTTCTCCAAAACTCACCCCCTCTGGGGTGTTGCTGTTCCCGGCTTCCTGGAGCTGGGGTGCGATGATTGCCTCACTGCTCCCAGATTCCAGGGGCTGTGGTGCACTGGCCTCCTCAGGTTGCAGGCAAAGTTGGGGTGCGCTGGTCTCCTTGTTGTCTCCAATTTTCTGGAGCTCGGGTGTCTCGTCCTCCAACGCCCTGGAGCTTTGCCGCCTCTTCTGTCAGTGCCGCTCTGGCACTTCATCATCCGAAGAGCTGCTGCCCTTGTCATCCGTGTCGGATGGGAGACGCCTCTTGCCGCTTCTCTGGGAAACGCCTTTGCTTCTTCTTCGCTCCCTCTTACTTTTCTTGTTCTTCACCGTCCGCCACTCCCCCTGCTGCTTTTCCACTGCTGCCTCCTCCTCCATTGATTCGCTGTCCTGAGGACTGGGAGGTTCAGGGGGTAGTGCTGTTGATTGGCTCTCTGTTGCCTCAATCTCTTTCTCCACCTTGTCTCTCTCTGTGTCCTCCTTTGTCCCGTTGAGCTCCCTGGGGGCCTTGGTGGTTGGAGTGACACGAAACATTTCTTCTGCTTCCCCCTGGTCGGCTTTGGCTGCCTGTGCGTAAGTACGGCAGCGTTTGGGGCAGGTCCTGTAGAGGTGACTTGCCTCGCCACACAGGTTGCAGCACTTGGCCTGTTTGCAGTCTTTTGTCTGGTGCCCTTCCTGTTTGCAGATCTTGCAGAGGGAGGCGCTGCAGTTGGCCGCCACATGACCAGCCTTGCCGCATGAGCGACAATGCTTGGGTTGCCCAGCGTAGACCAGGTAGCCCCGGTTTCCCCCGATAGCGAAACTGGAGGGAGGGTGGAGAATGGCTCCCTTACCATCGGTCTTTAGCGTGACCTTAAACAGGCGTTTGCCTGTCCAGATCCCCAAGTCGTCTCGAATCTCGGTGCCGCTCCCCACCTTATCGAAGTACCTGGTGAGGAAGGTGACCACGTCGGCGACAGGGACGAAGGGGTTGTACACATGCACCATCACCTCACGTTCCCGTTGCAACGGCAGAGAAAAGTGCGGCTCCGCCGTCAGGATCTTCATCTCCGGCAGGTCTCTCTTCTCCTCGAACACCCTCAGGAGCCGGACGCAGTCTGCCACCCGCTTGAACGTCACGTCAAAATAACCGCCTTTGCGGGAGTCATGCAGGGTGAAGATCTCCGTAGCTTGGAAGCCGCACGCCTTCAACAGGATCCTCCTGGTGAAGAAGCCCCGATCCATAGGTGATCCTCCTTCGCTGTGGTTCACCGTGACTCGGACGGTGATAGGTAACCCACGGTATGGATTTGGATTGCGATTGGTTATCGCCCTTCCATCCCGACCTTGCCTTGGCAGGACCATGGTGTCGCCCCTGCAACACTTGATCTTAGCCAAAAGGCACTGTCGACAACTGGCTTGACTGTTCTCAAATGGGAAGAATCTACCAGGGTTTCCAATTCTCGGAAACAACTGGTCTTTACTAAGGACACACAATAAGTTGATGGTTAAGCACTGATTAAAGAGAGGGTAGGAACACTGGTTTCCACTTGTGGAAATATTTAACATCAGCCTTTATAAATGATGGTGGAGATTACAGATAGCTGCAAAAGGAAAACGGCGCAAACATTTGCAGAACCTAAAATGGATGCATCTCCCAATTTTCATGGCTAAGTTCTGGGCTGTTAAAGGAAGTCGAGGAGGAACAAGAGATGCTTCTGAACACAGTTTTCCAATTTTCCTTAGATATTCAGAGAGCATCTTGCCTGCTGGAGGGAGGGAGAAATAAACAGGAGCAAGGAATCTTAGAACCTGTAATAAATCAAGATCAAGATAGCAAACGTTTACAAATTCATGGGTTCATCAAACCCAATAACAACCAGCGTAGATTTGTTAAACCCAAGCTTATTTTTTTGACAGGTTTAATAGAATTTCTGGAGATGTGGATGATTTGAATGGATAATGTGGATGTAGTCTCAAGAGTGAATATGGATTTTCAGTAAGATCTCGTTACAAAATTGTTTACATATAGTACAGAGGTAAATGGCAGCATTAGCTAGAAAGCTGCTTAATGGAGAGGAAATAAACCACTAGTTAACAATGTATAAAGGGGACCTTGTTCAGGATGTAGAAGTGTCAGTGTGGCAAACAGGGGTTCAATGGTCACTGTGACTGAGGCCAAACTAAAACTAAACCTTATTACTGTGACGGTTATGCAAATGGATGGACGGCGAAGTGTGTGAATGAACAGAGAAACCTCAGATGCAGCTAACTCTAATAGTTTGAGCACAAATAGATACAGCAATAAAAGAACCTCCGCATTTGCGGTTTTTAAGATGATAAATTTGTACAAAGTGAAGTTGAGACTACAGTTAAAGCTCTGGAATTATTTGTAACAATGACATGTCTGCAGACTTTGACATGGTTGACCACACCATCCTCCTCCATTGTCCTGCCCTCTTGACACATCTGGTTCCACTCCCATCTGTCCAGTGGAGGCTTCTCATTTCACCTCAGTCTGTCACTGTGGGAGCACCTCCAGCCAAAACTCCTCTTCCCTCTACAAGTTGCCCCTTGATGACATCATCCACCCCGCTCCCCTCTTAAGGAACACCTTTTAGAGCATGTTTTTGGCCATCTTTCCTGATGTCTCCCTCTGTGACTCGACCTCTGTTTAATCCTTGCGGCTGTGTGACATGCTCTGGGATGAGTTTCTATGTTAGTGTGTTTTGTAATGTGTATTGTTACCCCATTATAGAAAGGACTTTAAAACCACAGAGAGGAGCTAGTGCAGTGTCAATGAGTTCCAAAGAATTACACTGGGTCTACAGCTCAGAAACAGGACATCTCACTTATCAGGTTTCTACTTTACACAAGCCTCCTTTCACTTCTCTTCATCTCATCCTACCAGCATATCCAATTTCCTTTCTCCTTTGTGCGTTTATCCAGCTTTCCCTCAAATGTATCCATGTACTTCACCACAACCACTCCCTGTGGTAACAAGTTCCACATTCTCACCACTCTCTGGGTAAAGAAGTTTCTCTTGAATTCCCAATTGGAATTATTAGTGACTATCTTGTACTTTTGGCCTCCCCTAGTTCTGATGACCCCCACAAGTGGAAAAATCTTTTCATCTACCCTATCAAACTCCTCCTTAATCTTAAAGACCTCCATCAGGTCACCCCCTCAGCGTTTTGTTTCAGGAGAAAACAGCCCCAGTCTCTTCAACTTCCCTAATAGCTTTTAATATTTTCCCCATAGGTTAGAACCTATTATTAAAGACATTATAACAGGGCACTTGGAAAATTCAAGGCAATCAGGCAGAGTCAACATTGTTTCGTAAAAGGGGAATCATGTTTAACCAATTTATTGGAGTTCTTTGAAGAAGTAACATGTGCTGTGGATAAGGGGGAACCAGTGGATGTACTGTATTTAGATTTCCAGAAGACATTTGATAAGGTGCCACATCAAAGGTTATTGCAGAAAATAAAAGCTCATGGTGTAGGGGGTAACATATTGGCATGGATAGAAGATTGGCTAGCAAACAGGAAGCAGAGAGTAGGCATAAATGGGTCATTTTCTGGTTGGCAAGATGTAACGAGTGGTGTGCCACATGGATCAGTGCTGGGGCCTCCAATTTTTTATAATTTATATAAATGGCTTGAATGAAGGAACTGAAGGTATGGTTGCTAAATTTGCTGATGGCACAGATAGATAGGAAAATAAGAATGTGAAGAGGACGTGAGGAGGTTACAAAGGGATATAGATAGGTTAAGTGAGTGGGCAAAGATCTGGCAAATGGAGTATAATGTGGGAAAATGTGAAATTGTCCATTTTGACAGGAAAATTTTTTAAAAAGCATATTATCTAAATGATATTGCAGGGATTGCAGGGCTCTGAGATGCAGAGGGATCTAGGTGTCCGTGTGCATGAATTGCAAAAAGCTAGTATGCACAGCAAGTATTTAGGAAAACAATAGAATGTTATTGCTTATTGTGTGGGGAATTGAATACAAATGTAGGTAGGTTATGCTTCAGTTGTATAGGGTGTTGGTGAGACCACATTTGGAGTTTTGTGTATAGTATTGGTCACCTTATTTAAGGAAGGATGTAAATGCATTGGAAGCAGTTCAGAGAAGGTTTACCAGACTAATACCTGGAATGGGTGGGTTGTCTTATGTGGAAAGGTTGGACAGGCTAGGCTTGTATCTGCTGGAGTTTAGAAGAGTAAGCGGCAACTTGATTGAAACCTATAAGATCCTGAGGGGTCTTGACAGGGTGGATGTGGAGAGGATGATTCCTCTTGTGGAAGAATCTAGAACTAGGGAGTCATCATTTAAAAATAAGGGGTCGCTCATTTAAGACAGAGATGAGGAGAATTTTTTTCTCTCAGAGGGTCGTGAGCCTTTGGAACTCTCTTCCTCAAAAGGCGGTAGGAACAGAGTCTTTGAATATTTTTAAGGCAGAACTAGATAGATTCTTGATTAACAAGGGGGTGGAAGGTTATCGGGATAGGTGAATTGAGGTTACAATCAGATCATCATGATCTTACTGAATGGCAGAGCAGGCTCGAGGGGCCAAGTGGCCTTCTCCTGCTCCCAATTCATATGTTTGGTTTGTGACCTCTCAGGTCTGGGAAATTATATTTACAAAGAGAGATTGAGATGGCAGAATTATTGGAAAAGACTAAAGGGAGATTTACCAGAGGCTTTTCAAATTCCAAAATGGTTTGACACTGGGAAAAAGGCAGTGATTTGGGGTTCCATCAATTTAAAATGAATATTCAGAATGAGGGAGCTGAGGTGACACTTACTGAGCGGTTATTTAAGAAAAGGATCTTAATGCAGCTGTGGCCCAGTAATAACACAGTCACCTCTGAGACAGAGAGCGACAGCTTCACCTGCCAATTCAAGGCCTGAACACAATGTAGGCTCCTATTTCAGTGAGACACTGGTGGGGTGGGGGTGGGGGTGGTGCTCCATGTTCTTTTTTAAAAAAATTCTTCCATGTGATGTGGCTTCGCTGGCCGGGCCAGCATTTATTGCCCATCCCTAATTGCCCTTGAGAAGGTGGTGGTGAGCTGCCTTCTTGAACTGCTGCAGTCCCTGTGATGTAGGTACACCCACAGTGCTGTTAGGGAGGGAGTTCCAGGATTTTGACCCAGCGACAGTGAAGGAACGGTGAAGTCAGAGGTGCCATCTTTCAGATGAGATATCAAACTGAGGCCTGGACTGTTTAGATGCTTGAAAAGATCGGGTCACAATGAATAAGAACAAATCAACAACACATTGTCTATCATTTACCTCGTTGATGGGAGCTTGCTGTGCACAAAGTGGTTGCTGTCATTTTCCACAAAATGACAGTGGCTACGCTTTAAAGGGGTTTCATCAGGTGGGAAGTGTTTTCGGGTACCCTGAGGCTGTTAAAGGCACAAGCTGCTGCTTTCCATACAGGCAGATGTCAAGGCAGATGCCACTGTATCCTTTAACGGGAAAGTGGATCAACATTGAAAGGAAAGATACAGAGCTGGCAGGTAAAAGAGATTCCATTGGGTCAAATGACCATCCTCTACCATTCTATAGTCACTCTCTAAAGATTGCTGCTGGAATATGCAGTTCATTGACAATCGAGTCAGGATCAAACACAATGATATCTCTTCCATGAGGGACTAAGCCAGGTATCGCTCAATGTTGATATATATGAACATATGAATTAGGAGCAGGAGAAGGCCACTCGGCCCCTCGAGCCTGCTGTGCCATTCAGTAAGATCATGGCTGATCTGATTGTGGCCTCAGCTCCACATTCCTGCCTACCCCTAATAACCTCTGACTCCCTCGTCAATCAACAATCTATCTACCTCAGCCTTAAAAACATTCATTGACCCTGCCTCTCCCGCCCTCTGGGGGAAGAGAGCTCCACAGACTCACGACCCTCAGGGAAAAAGCTTCCCGTCTCCCTCTTAAATGGGAAACCCCTTATTTTTAAACTCTGTTCCCGAGTTCTCGTCTTTCCCCACACGGGGAAACGTCCTCTCAGCGTCCACCCTGTCAAGTCCCCTCAGGATCTTATATGCTTCAATAAGGTCACTTCTCAATTCTTCTAAACTCCAATATAGTGTGTGATGCTCACACACTGAGAATGACAGGTTGCTGAGGTACGGGAGAATGGCCCACTCCTTGGAATTGTATCCCAGTGAAACTGAACAGCTTCCCAAAAGGAAAAGCAAGGAGATACTGGGGATGTAAATTCTTGGATAGGTAATGATTATATGTAAAATCAGAACCCATTGGGCATTTCATCTAACTACTTGGATTTTGTTTGAGCATTGAAACATTGACATGCATATGACAGCATGTATTGTGGATCGACACAGGATGAAATCGGTGAGCTTTCAGGTTCTATGCAGCGTCATACTGGATCTGTCTGTGGAATTCCTGCGACTCCTGATCTAAATCGTTTGACACTGGCATGTTGGAGCTCCACCATGTGGGCCATAGCGACAGTACAAGAGCAACCGCTGCACCCATAGAGTAGAACAGGCTACAAGATGAGGAAAAAAACAAAAAACTACTGTGGATGCTGGAAATCCAAAACAAAAACAGAATTACCTGGAAAAACTCAGCAGGTCTGGCAGCATCTGTGGAGAAGAAAAGAGTTGACGTTTCGAGTCCTCATGACCCTTCAACAGAACTGAGTGTAGTTGGGAGAGGGGAGAAATATAAGCTGGTTTAAGGTGGGGGGGCGGGGGGAGAGAAGTTGAGGGTGGGGTGATTGTGGAGATAAGCAAGCAGTGATAGGAGCAGATAATCAAAAGATGTCACAGACAAAAGGATCAAAGAGGTGTTGAAGGTGGTGATATTATCTAAGAAAAGTGCTAATTAAGAATAGATGGCAGGGCACTCAAGGTACAGCTCTAGTGGGGGTGGGGTGGAAAGACTAACAAGGTATTGGTTGTAGATTTAAAAATAATGGAAATAGGTGGGAAAAGAAAAATCTATATAAATTATTGAAAAAAACAAAAGGGAGGGGGAAGAAACGGGGTGGGGATGGGGGGAGGGAGTTTAAGATCTAAAGTTGTTGAATTCAATATTCAGCCCAGAAGGCTGTAAAGTGCTGTTGTTGTCTGGCGCACTGACCTCTACCTCGCGGAGGCTGAGCGTCAACTCGCAGACACTTCCTCCTACCTCTCCCTGGACCATGACCCCACCACGGAACATCAAACCATTGTTTCCAGGACTGTCACTGACCTCATCTCCTCTGGAGATCTTCCTCCCACAGCTTCCAACCTGATAGTCGCCCAACCTCGGACGGCCCGCTTCTACCTCCTACCCAAAATCCACAAACAGAACTGTCCTGGCAGACCGATCGTGTCAGCCTGTTCCTGCCCCACGGAACTCATTTCTCGTTATCTTGACTCCCTTCTCTCTCCCCTTGTCCAGTCCCTTCCCACCTACATCTGTGATTCCTCTGACACCTTAAGTCACATCAACAATTTCCAGTTCCCTGACCCCAACCGCTTCCTCTTCACCATGGATGTCCAATCCCTCTACACCTCCATCTCCCACCAGGATGGTCTGAGGGCCCTTAGCTTCTTTCTTGAACAGAGGCCCGAACAATCCCCATCCACCTCTACTCTCCTCCGTCTGGCTGAACTTGTTCTCACACTGAACAATTTCTCCTTTAACTCCTCTCACTTCCTCCAGATAAAAGGTGTGGCTATGGGTACCCGCATGGGCCCAGCTATGCCTGTCTCTTTATGGGGTATGTGGAACATTCCTTGTTCCAGTCCTACTCCGGCCCCCTCCCACAACTCTTTCTCCGGTACATCGATGATTACTTCGGTGCTGCTTCATGCTCTCGTTGGGACCTGGAAAAATTTATTAATTTTGCTTCCAATCTCCACCCCTCCATCATTTTCACATGGTCCATCTCTGACACTTCTCTTCCTTTCCTTGACCTCTCTGTCTCAATTTCTGGTGATAGACTGTCCACCAATATCCATTACAAGCCTACCGACTCCCACAGCTACCTCGACTACAGCTCCTCACACCCCGCTTCCTGTAAGGACTCCATCCCATTCTCTCAGTTCCTTCGCCTCCGTCGCATCTGTTCTGATGACGCTACCTTCAAAAACAGTTCCTCTGACATGTCCTCCTTCTTCTTTAACCGAGGTTTTCCATCCACGGTCGTTGACAGGGCCCTCAACCGTGTCCGGCCCATATCCCACGCATCCTCCCTCACGCCTTCGCCTCCTTCCCAGAAACATGATAGGGTCCCCCTTGTCCTCACTTATCACCCCACCAGCCTCCGCATTCAAAGGATCATCCTCTGCCATTTCCAGCATGATGCCACCACCAAACACATCTTCCCTTCACCCCCCCTGGCGGCATTCCGTAGGGATCGTTCCCTCCGGGACACCCTGGTCCACTCCTCCATCACCCCCTACTCCTCAACCCCCACCTATGGCACTTCCCCATGCCCACGCAGAAGATGCAACACCTGCCCCTTCACTTCCTCTCTCCTCACCATCCAAGGGCCCAAACACTCCTTTCAAGTGAAGCAGCATTTCACTTGCATTTCCCCTAACTTAGTCTACTGCATTCGTTGCTCCCAATGCGGTCTCCTCTACATTGGAGAGACCAAACGCAAACTGGGCGACCGCTTTGCAGAACACCTGCAGTCTGTCCGCAAGAAAGACCCAAACCTCCCTGTCGCTTACCATTTTAACACTCCACCCTGTTCTCTTGCCCACATGTCTGTCCTTGGCCTGCTGCATTGTTCCAGTGAAGCCCAACGCAAACTGGAGGAACAGCACCTCATCTTCCGACAAGATGAGGAAGCCCATTCGGCTCATCTTAACTCAACCGTCCAAGGAAGTCTGCGTCACTAAAACAACAAAGATTACCTGGCCATTATGACTTTGTTGTTTGTGGGACCTTGCTGCGCCCAAATTGATTGCTGTGTTTCAAAAACAACTTGTATTTATCGAGTGTCTTTATTGTTAAAATGTTTTAAGTAGTCGCTCGGTGGTACAGGACTTGAGTATTGCTGAATAAAATATGACATGCTGTCGAAGCTTTTTGTCTTGCACTCATCAGGACAGACAAGAATGCCAAATTTCAAACCGAACAACAATTTATACTGCATGAGAAAAGGGGTGTTGATTGGTTGGCAAGTCAGCTGTGATTGGTCGAGGTGTTGCCGTGACGAATGCACCAGGGTCCTATGGCCCCCATGCTTTTGTTCATTCAAAAAAGATACAATGTCTGGACATGCTCCCTTTGCCTGCAGAGGACAGGTCCTGATGTATAATCATATGTAGCTTCTAGCATACGTAAGTAAACCACGTTGCAAACCCGGCTGATTGATAGGGCGTTCAGGCCGTCCACTCGGTTTGGAAAGCCGCTCTGATGAGGGATCCACACTTGTAACGTTGACTTGCCCGTTTCTCTCTACACAACAGTAGGTGACTGATCTGCTCGGTGTCTCCAGCAGCGTCTGAGCATTTTCATCCCTCACATTGAGCTCCCCACGTGCGCGCACAAGCGGGATGAGCTCCCAGCACGCGGGAAGAGGTCATCATCACATCCACTCAACCCAACTGGTCAGGAAACCCGGAAATAACGTTAATGCAGTGGCTACGTTAAAAAGCCGACAGGCTGGCTGCACTTACTTTCGAGTTTCCCCACACACTACCGGACCTCTCCCCCTCTCCGAGCGCATTGGGAACTTAAAACCCAGCATCACATGGAAACTGATAAGTTTATGTTTCTGCTATCACTCATCTGTCATTTAGAGTTTCATCCCAACTAGACATCATTAGCACGTCTCTCGTTTTTTTTTAAAGACTGGGCCTTGGTTTAGTGTCTCATCCAAAATACCACGCCAACAACTGTGCAGGACTCCCTCAGTAATTCACTGGAGTGTTAGAGCCTACATTCAAAAATTTAGGCTATGGACTCAGAGGTAAGAGTGTTGGCAACTGAAACACAGCTGACACTATAACTCTCTATGAAAATGCATTGAAAACCCCAATAGGTAATCAAAAAAAAAATTCAGTAAAAAATGGAAACTCAGGTTGTTCTCCTTAAAAGCAGAGTAGATTTGTAAGAGGTGTTGAAAGGGGTTTGATAGCGGAATCTTGTCTGGACAGCTGTTCTGATGATACAGAAATTAAAGTAATTGTTTGTAGCGGCAGAAAGCCCAGTAACAAGCTTTAAGGTGATTGGCAAAAAAAAAAGTCCAGAGGTAACATAGAGCCATAGAAAAGTTACAGCACAGGCGGCCATTCAGCCCATCTTGTCCATGCCAGCCCGAGGACACCCAGGTGCCACATGAGAATTAATTTTTTTTTTTACACAGTGAGTTATTGTGCTTTGGAAGGTGCTGCCTGAAGGGTGGGAGCAGATTCAATAGTAACTTTCAAAAGGGAATTGGATAAATACTTGAAGGAAGACTATGAGGACAGAGCAGGGGAGTGGGGTCTAATTGGATAGCTCTTTCAAAGAGCTGGCACAGACACAGTGGGTCAAATGCTGGCTTCCTGTGCCATTTCGTTGATGATTTTCAACACCAAGCTGCCTGTAGTAGGGTTTAGTAATAATGAATCAACCACAGGGGATGATGATACAGGAGTCCACACGCTTGCACAACATTCAGAGTGCTGAGAGGAAGGGGAAGGATGCGAACAACGTCCTAAATAAGCTCCCTCTAATACGACCACTTTCGATTTTTAGTTTGTCAACTTGTCGGTGAACATGCCGACAGGGTTGGAGTCACTTGCGCCATTGAAGAGAAAGCAAAACAAGCAATTTTTTGTGAGCAGTCCAGGCTTTCCATGTCTCGCCTCCTGGGTTCTGCACCATGGGGATTATGTGAGAGTTTACTGAAAAACTGTTTTTCAGCCAGTGAAAGGGGTATTGTACAACAGGGGCCAGCGTGAAAGATTAATCTTTAAGTTATATTTAAGTATGAGTGCCTGTGACACTAGGGGTAACAGTGTGATTGTTGTTAAAGAGGGAAAATTTACTCACTGGTGAATAGTGCATGTAACATTGACAAAAAAAAACTTTAATTTAAATGTTTGCAAGCTACAGTGGAAATGTAAACATTCTGAGGTGAAATGTGAGCAACAAGCGAGGATTACAAGGTTACACAGGGAGGAAAATTGGAACAGCTGAGGTACAACAGGTTAGTGTAAAATCATTTTGCACTCAGAAGCAGAAAGTTTCATAGATCGAGTGCTTCTGACTTGACTGATGGTTACAGAGATCTCATCACCAGGTCAGTTTGGCTGAAGCGCCAGGAGTGAAAAACCTGTAACCATTTCAACAAGAGCTGAAGAAGAGTCATACGGACTCGAAACGTTAACTTTGCTCCTCTCTCCACAGATGCTGCCAGACCTTGTTTAAAAAAAAAGGTTGGACACTCTAGTTATGATTTTTTTTTTGAGTTTTTTTGCAGATGAACCTGCATGACAAGGTTCTGCACAGCAGAGGGCAGTGTTGCTTCAAAGGATGGGAAATGTTTCACAGCCCCAGGAATCATGGCTAATAGACGAATGAAAATGCTTCCTGGAATCAGCATCAGTGACTGGCGCACGTAACCAGTACACGATTACATTTCTAGTTGAGCAAACAGCAGAGTAAAAGAAAGAATGGAGCAATAGATTAAAAGGTACTGTTCCTTCACCCAAATTATTCCTTCTGGATATAGATCACATTGAACCTGTAATGTCAACGAAAGATGACACTTCTGTCATAGTGAAAAACACAGACCAACATCTTTTCAAATCATCTCTCTTTATTTTCTGTGTATTCTAAAAGTAAATTTACATACTACAGTTATAAAAGAACCTGGACATGCACATCAACCTATGTAGGTTCTTCTTTGTATCAGAGATTTTCCATAGGAATTTCACCAACATTTACAATCCATAATTACTGTACATACAGCCCAAATCACTGCAAACTATTATGTCCACCTTATCTTTACACTGTGCAAAATCCTCAATAAACGTATTAGTGGTAAAATAAAGCAGAAATAATGAGTGAAAGATCAGGCTCACCTCAAGGGTCTGAATAAGACATCTAGATATTGGTCCCTCGTTTCCCCCCCCCCGCCTCCTGCCCCCTCCCAGTAAAGCTCAGGCTTCTGAGATGCAGTGTCTCATTCACAGATGAGCTCAGCTGATGCCTGTACTGTTATTAGATAGTGGTTTCCTAAATAAGCATCACATTTTCATCTCAGTAATGGCTTTAATGATAATTGCGTCACCTCGATTTTGAGCCAGTGCCATACTAGACGCACCACTGGTTGATGAAATGCGGCAAATCGCAGTGCCAAAAATGCCTATAACCTTTGCCCTTTTATCAAATAGGCTTGGAAATACCCCCCCCAAAAAAAACTGTTCTCATTTGCATCAGAACAAGTAACAAAACCCAACATTAAACAATTCACCAGGGTTTTCTGTTAGTCAGAATCTGAATACGGTCATACCAGTTTCAAAATGTTTTATGACGGTCCCTGTCAGATTAGCTGACAAAACAAATTTATTCAACCCAACACAGCAACAGAAAGAAGAAAAACTAATCTGCAAAATAAACCTTCCACCTGATATTTACAGATTTTTCTAATATAAACACTTAAATCACTTTAGTATAAATAAATATACAACACCATCGTATTGACTGTAGAACTCTCCAGGACTGACTAACAAATCATCTGAATGACTGATTAGTTTTATTTTATTTTGAGAAAGCCAAAATACGTTTGATTTTAAAATGTTCAGAAAATAAAACTAGGATCCAGTGCTCAGTCTGCCTTTTCATGGGAGCTTAGCAAAGGTGTTAATGTGGTTGGAAACATCAGCACTTTGGCATGCATGAATGATAGGTCTGGAAGGCTTCCTATTACTTTGGCAGCTTCCTTACTAAGAACTTCCTCCTTTTTTGGTTTCCTAAGAAAAAAAAATAACAATTATTTTCTAATTTAAATCTGAAGTGTTAATGCAAGGATTACGAGAAAGTGCAACATTACACATTTAATCTGATTTTTAATAAATCAACCAAAAGTCAAATATTCAAGTTATCATAGTTAATTATAAACGAACATTAAAAGGTTACACCTTCTAAAGGCCTCAAGGCTTTAAAGGTGTGATATAAACAGACGCAAATTTGTTTGAAGTCCCAAAGCAATTCACAGGAATGGCTATGAAACAAAACCTGATACTGAGCCACATAATGACAGGTGACCAAAAGCTCGGTCAAAGAGGTAGGTTTAAAGGAGCACCTTCGAGGAAGAGAGAGAGGCAGAGAGGCATAAAGATTTAGGGGCAGAGTTCCAGAACTTAAAGACTCAGACAGCTGAAGGTACAACCAATGGCGGAGTGATTAAAATCAGGGATGCTTAAGAGGCCAGGATTGAATGAGTGCAGACATCTCAGAATATTGGAGGGGGTTACAGAGAAAGAGAAGGGTGAGACCAAGGAAGGATTTGAAAAGAAGGGTGAGAATCTTAAAATCAAGTGTTGACGGACTGGAATTCACCAAGTCAGCGAGCACAGGGCTGACTGATGGAAGGAACTCGCTAAGAGCCAGGACAGAGGTGGTAAAATTTTGAATGAGCTCAAGTTTACCGTGGGTGGAAAATGAGAGTTGATCAGGAAAGCATTGTAATAATCAAGTGTAGAAGTAACAAAGGCATGGATGAGGGTTTCAGCTGAGGTGTAACAGGGGCAAAGACAGAGGATGTTACAGTGGTGGAAATAGGTGGCCTTGGTGACGAAGAGGAGATTGGGTCAGGAGTAACTCACCTCCTGACTCCTGAAACCTGTCCACCATCTACAAAGGGCAAGTCAGGAGTGTGATGGAATACTCTCCACTTGCCTGGACGAGTGCAGCTCCAACAACACTCAAGAAGCTTGACACCATTCAGGACAAAGCAGCCCGCTTGATCAGCACCCCATCCACCACCTTCAACATTCACACCCTCCAGCAGCAACGCACCGTAGCAGCAGCGTGTACCATCTACACAATGCACTACAGCAATTCACCAAGCCTCTTTCGACAGCACCTCCCAAACCCATGACCTCTATCACTTAGAAGATCAAGGCAGCAGGTGCATGGCAACACCGCCACCTGCAAGTTCTCCTCCAAGCCACACACCATCCGGATGTGGAAATATATCACCGTTCCTTCACTGTCACTGGGTCAAAATCCTGGAACTCCCTTCCTAACAGCACTGTGGGTGTACCTACACCACAAGTACTATAGCGGTTCAAGGTGGCAGCTCACCACCACCTTCTCAAGGAAAATTAGGGAAGGACAATAAATGCTGGTCTAGCCAGTGACACTCATCTCATGAAGTAATAATAAAAACACAATGGTTTCTTTCTTAAACAAAAACAGAATTACCTGGAAAAACTCAGTAGGTCTGGCAGCATCGGCGGAGAAGAAATCAGTTAACGTTTCGAGCCTTCATGGCCCTTCGGCAGAACTGAAGCATAGTTAGGAGAAGGGAGAAATATAAACTGGTTTAAGGTTGGGTGGGGGGGTGCGGGGGGGGGGGGGTGCGGAGAGAAGTTGAGGGTGTGGTGATTGTGGAGATAAGCAGTGATAGGAGCAGATAATCAAAAGATGTCACAGACAAAAGGATCAAAGAGGTGTTGAAGGTGGTGATATTTGTCTAAGAAAAGTGCTAATTAAGAATGGAAGACAGGATACTCAAAGTACAGCTCTAGTGGGGGTGGGGTGGACAGACTAACAAGGTTTTAGTTTTAGATTTAAAAATAATGGAAATAGGTGGGGAAAGAAGAATCTATATAAATTATTGGAAAAAAAAAGGGGGGGGGGGGGAGAAACGGGGTGGGGATGGGGGGAGGGGGAGTTTAAGATCTAAAGTTGTTGAATTCAATATTCAGCCCGGAAGGCTGTAAAGTGCCTAGTCGGAAGATGAGGTGCTGTTCCTCCAGTTTGCGTTGGGCTTCACTGGAACAATGCAGCAAGCCAAGGACAGACATGTGGGCAAGAGAACAGGGTGGAGTGTTAAAATGGCAAGCGACAGGGAGGTTTGGGTCTTTCATGCGGACAGACTGCAGGTGTTCCGCAAAACGGTCGCCCAGTTTGCGTTTGGTCTCTCCAATGTAGAGGAGACCGCATTGGGAGCAACGAATGCAGTTGACTAAGTTAGGGGAAATGCAAGTGAAATGCTGCTTCACTTGAAAGGAGTGTTTGGGCCCTTGGATGGTGAGGAGAGAGGAAGTGAAGGGGCAGGTGTTGCATCTTCTGCGTGAGCATGGGGAGGTGCCATAAGTGGGGGTTGAGGAGTAGGGGGTGATGGATGAGTGGACCAGGGTGTCCCGGAGGGAACGATCCCTACGGAATGCCGTCAAGGGGGGTGAAGGGAAGATGTGTTTGGTGGTGGCATCATGCTGGAGTTGGCGGAAATGGCAGAGGATGATCCTTTGAATGCGGAGGCTGGTGGGGTGATAAGTGAGGACAAGGGGGACCCTATCATGTTTCTGGGAAGGAGGAGAAGGCGTGAGGGAGGATGCGCGGGATATGGGCCGGACACGGTTGAGGGCCCTGTCAACGACCGTGGATGGAAAACCTCGGTTAAGGAAGAAGGAGGACATGTCAGAGGAGCTGTTTTTGAAGGTAGTGTCATCAGAACAGATGTGACGGAGGCGAAGGAACTGAGAGAATGGGATGGAGTCTTTACAGGAAGCGGGGTGTGAGGAGCTGTAGTCGAGGTAGCTGTGGGAGTCGGTAGGCTTGTAATGGATATTGGTGGACAGTCTATCATCAGAAATTGAGACAGAGAGGTCAAGGAAGGGAAGAGAAGTGTCAGAGATGGACCATGTGAAAATGATGGAGGGGTGGAGATTGGAAGCAAAATTAATAAATTTTTCCAGGTCCCGACGAGAGCGTGAAGCAGCACCGAAGTAATCATCGATGTACCGGAGAAAGAGTTGTGGGAGGGGGCCGGAGTAGGACTGGAACAAGGAATGTTCCACATACCCCATAAAGAGACAGGCATAGCTGGGGCCCTTTCTTCCCTGTAATAAATTGGAGAAAATTTCTGCTCATCCAGGGCTGGATGTCTGACAAGTAGCATGACAAATAAGGGGCTGTGGAGGGATCGAGAGGTGTGATGGTGTGGCAGTGCTGGACATTGTCAGCGTACCTGTGGAACCTGATGTGTTTAATGGAACCATGAGAGGGCAGAGTCATGGAAATTAGAGGGGAGGTGGAGCAGGGAGATTGTGCGTTCAATAATGTTTAAAATCAGGCAGAGAGTCAAGGACAAAGAAAAAGGACAATGCACGGTCACGTAGAACATTACTGTTTATTTTTGACGTGATGGATGAAATGAAGAAACAGAAACCTGACTGAAGGGATTCAAACCAAAATATCCAAGGCAGGTGGCATGGAGTTTGGTGCCAACATTGTTGGTGTAGCAGCTCAGGAAGAAAAAGCAAGTTGGAGACAGGACTATAGGTGGAAAAGACAGAGGGGAATAAATAGTCACTGTCTTCAGAGGACCTACAAATACTAGAAATTAATTTGTCTCAGGATTGGATTTCAGTGGGATCATCTTTCACCTAATACAATTGCAATGCATGGCCATCCTAGCATCAACATGGAATCTACGTCAAAATAAATTTACATTCAGATCAATGCTTATTTCAGCTATTCACAAACAAGATCATGTCCAGACATAAGAAAATAAACAGAATCACACTTGAGAACCACTTTGCAGCAGCAATTCACTCTCAAGGTAATAAGTTAGGTAACATCACGTAGATTTGTACATTAAACATTAATATGAAAGAATATTTAATTTTTAATTAGCTACCCAACAAATACTCAGGTGTATAAACTACCGCTCAAAGTAAGCTTACCTGCTAGATAGGATTTCAAAGGGTTGGATTCCTTACCTGGTGGATGTGCTGGTCTTCTCTGCTGTCGACATGAGGCGAGCAAATGCATCAGTCATTCGATTGACTGTACCAGAGTCTTCCAGTTTAGATGTGGTCAATTCATACAGTTCTGGGTCAACACCTATAGAGATGATGGAACAGAATCAGGCCACTCCTACATCAGCCACACAGAGCTCAGCTACATAGCTGCAAATATAGCTAGAAGCCCAGGGTTCAAATTTCTGTAAACATCTGAAATATTTATATAAAATCAAGAATTGACAGCAAGTTTCAATCCATATTGTGCTGGCTGTAACATAACCTAGCTGAAGCCTCCTACAGCACTAATCCAGTCTTCACCAAGAGTTTAAAGTGATGACATTTTGCTGTGCATGACATCAAAACAGACTCTGTAAAAGTGGCACATTTTTGGACAATGAAAGATGAGGGGTTCTAAATTTTAAAGGAATCTCTCAAAATCAAAGTGTTTTCGTATCTCCCTTCCACGTAAATTCTGTTTCTTTAAATAATTGCAAGATGGCTGCCCCCAAAACTTCACATTCTATATCATCACTCACAACACGTATTTACAAAATGATTTAAAATCTGAGTGTTCGACGAGTTATTCCCATTTTCCCAAATTCTTGATGCTGGGATGAACAGAGAAATGCAAACACTGGATAAAATTTACCTCTATAGATTTGTTGTGTGATTAACCATAACTACAGGTGGTTAAAACTATTGCTGCCAGCAAGGGCAAAATTATAATCTCAGAAAATGGGTTGTCTAAGTTTAGAATAGTAAATCAGAAAGAATGCAAAGTGGTAAACTGTGTAGGAAAATGAGAGCTATGGAGATGCCAGAATTATTTCGTCAGATTAACTTGAAGAAAAGTCCAACAATTGCAGAAACAGCAATGCACAGGCCACAATTTCTCACATGAAATGTGTCAAATTTCAGACCATCTTACTGACTTGGAAAGGGCATAGAATGACAAAAAAAACAATAAAACTATGGTAAATACCTAGGAAATAGAAGTTTAGAACCTATTAAAAATGCCCAGGCCCACAGTATTCAATAAATGAATGCCAATATTGGCAACAAACTGGAAATAGTCCAACAGGCAGGTCAAAGTGAGCCCATTTACAGATATGTTTTGTGCTATGTACAGAAAGCCAAGAAAGAGTTCTTACTGTTTAAAACCTACAGATTCAAGATGTTTCAAAATAACTTGTCAAAATACTGCAAAATCTATTTTTCTGGGAATTCATAGGCACAGATTGACAAATGCACTAAACCACAAAATGTTTTCATTAATCATTTCTTTGGATATCTAAAAGTCTGCAACTTCCATGGGTCCAAATAATTTCACAATAAATCTCAGTGCACAAGTAAGGTTTCAACTTCATTAAGTCAAAGTAGCTAACTAGACAAAAACGTGAATCTGACCAAAAAAAAACATAATTTAGACTAAACTCTAAACGGGAAACATAAGAAGAGGACAGTTACTGGCAAAGTTGCAGAGATGCTTTTTAAAAATAGCCAAAATGTTATTGGAGTACATGAACACATCCATCATTTAAGAATCCAAATAGCAGCGATTTTGTACACAGGCTTCCTGTTAAAAAACAAATTGTGCAATCTATGTTTCAGTAGATTCTTTTAACTCCTTACTGAGTGGAGGCATCAGTTGATATTATAGAGTCATAAGAGGATCCAAACAGTCCCAGATTTTATCCCCAATCTACAGCAAGCAAGCCGGCAGGGTGTTGGCAGAAATGCCTCTGTACCTCGAAGTAGAGGTGCAATAAAGATAAGTTTAAACTTTTACACTGAAGGCAAAACATTTCCAAATGTGCATTTTACCTTTGTGGCATATGCTTGCAAATTTTTTCCATTAACATATAAGGAGCCAAATTAGATCTGTGCAATTTAAAAGTTTCACTGTTTCCTGTGTTTTCATAATTTATCGTTCCCTAACCTCTCCCCTGCACAAATACAAACGAATACCCTATAGTAAATTTATAATATATAAAAATTATAATTATGATTCATTTTCTTCATGAGCTAGTTAACCCAAGACCTAAAATTAACACACTTTCAAAATAGCAACCAAATTCACATTTGAATCACAAAGAGTCAGCACCCAGGTATAGCAATCAACTAGGAACACAAATGGAATGTTGACCTTGATTGCAAGGGGAAATGAGTATTAACGTTGGAAAATCTTGCTTCAACTGTACTGGCATTGGTGAGACCACGTCTAGAATACTGTGTATTTAAGGAGGGATATGGTGGTATTGGAGCCAGTTCAGAGACTAGATTGATTCCAGAAGTGAAGGGGATTTTTTAATGAGGAAAGGCTGAGCAGGTTGGGCTTGTTCTCATCTGAGTTTAGAAAATTGAGATCTTATTGAAACATTAGATTCTGAGGCGGCTTGACGGAGCAGATGCTGAAAGGATGTTTACCCTCGAGGAGGAATTTAGAACAGGGGGTCACGGTTTCAAAGGGGTCTCCCATTTAAGACAGAGATGAGGAGGAATTTCTCTCAGACAGTCATTAATCTTTGGAATTCACTAACCTAGAGAGCAGATAATTAAAGTTACTGTTTTCAAAATGCCCATTGACGTGGCAATGTGTTCCTTCTCTGCAAACATAATCGGAAGGCGCTATAGGACCCAACTTTTGCTAGAACCTTGAAAACAATAGGTTACAAGGTTTGACTGTGTAACAGAGTTAAATGGCCAAGTAAGAAGCTGTCAAGAGATGCAAAATTTAGGCCAAACAAATACTGCCAGTCTCTGTAAAGCTGCTCAAGCAGGTTAATATTGGGCACAGCGTTGGTTTAATAACAGCTGTGCTGCAAGATTATTGAACAAATCAGGCCATGAAGAGGCCAGGAAAGCTCAAGGCCCAAAATCAGCACTGCAGAAGTGGAGCATCACAATCAGCTACAAACTGTAGAATTTTTAGATTACAGCAAAGGCTAGATGATGATAGATAAATTTGCTACAGCACCCAAAATCAGGGAGCGAAAGTGGCATTGAATTGCAACAACCTAATATGCCAAATTAAGTTCAGGCAGAAAAAGCTTAAACATACTCCTCCAAAAGCTTGCAGCGGCTTCTAATTAGCTGCATGGGTACAACATAACTGCAGTATGAGTATCAGTCCATTAACATGGAGTGCTGTGTAGTTACTAGGTTTTAATTTAATTCCTTATATCTAGAATGTGCTGTGTTCCATTTAGCTAAACTAGTTAAGCATAACTTATTAGTAAATTTGGATCTGAAAGCACATCAAATTTAGGTGACACAATATAATGCTCCAGTTTTTCATTAGCAAAGTACACTTTTGAAAAGTTCCCAGGCAATCCACTGGACCTCCTGTAAATTTTTAAAAGTGTTTTGATGTTAGCAAATAGCTGACTGGCCTGCTGACTGTCAACATTAGGCTATTAAATGACATTTGAATACTGTTGGGTGCAGCGCTGATGCATAGGTGTAGCAATATAGCATCAGTGGAACAATTCAGCATTGCTAACCCACAGCAGTTTCAAGCTTGTTATCCTGCAGTGTGACATTGTCATAAATTCCAATAGACCAACAGAATAACTTAAAGACAATAATGTTCATAACTGTGCTCAAATATATAAGCAGCTATTAGTATTTAAACTTCCTCTTCGAACTGTTACACAACTGACATAGCTAGACAGGCAGCATTGATCAATGGTAGCCCCACATCAAACTAAAAAGTCAGTTTTCAATTACACGACAACACTAGGTAGAGGGAATGCAACATCTTTTTTAAAAATTCAATCATCGAATGTGGTTTCACTTGCATTCTTTGACCCATCCTAATTGTCCTGAAGTTGCACTACAGCAGTGAAGCTTGGTACATCAGTTCAGAAGACAATTAAGAATCAACCACATTGGCATGGGACTAAAGTCATACATAGGTCCATACTAGGTAACAGCAGGTTCCCTTGTCTGAAAGACATTAGTGAATCAGTTGGATTTTTACAACAAATGACAGCATCATCTTTACTTTTGCTGAGCAAGCTATTTAATTGCCAAACCTTTTGAAAAAATGGAATTCAACCTCTCAGACCATTTGACCTGGACTAGCACTGAAGTCCAGTAAACACACCCAATACAATTCCTTAATTAAAATGTCAACAGCTGGAAGAGCAGTTTTAGGATTTTTTTTGTTTTGCATTTAATGCATCCCAGTAGGAAAGTAAGTAACACTATTAACTATGCTGAATACAATAATGTTTCAGAAAGCTACAGGAAGAAACTACAGCCGGGGTTCTGAAACAAATCTTGGATTAGCATTGGGTTGGAAAGTTGAGTTGAAGTAGAAAATCAGCCACAATCATGTTAAAATGGCAGAGCAGGCATGGGCGGTGGTGGGGGCAATTGCCTACGCCTGCTGCTATTTCTTATTTGAAGGGATTTTCAATGGTGGCATGGTGCAGCCATTGTACTATTTCCAAAATAACCAAAGCATCTCATTTGCAAACCCTATTTGAAGCGCAGGTTCCAAGGGCATTTATGGTATTTGAAGTAGTAGAGACATAAAATGCCAGTTCCTAATTCTGGAAATGGAGAGAAAGGTGGACTGCCCTTTCTCAATACCAATATAGTTTGTGTGGCCATCGCTCACTTTTGAGATCCTGAATGCGAAAGGCACCAGCCGGGTTACAGGATAAATAATGTTTCTGTGCTATGGCAAAAGCTAAATTAGTTTAGCTCTAAAGTAATAATATAATTGAAGCACCATAGCCTACAGGTCTACAGGCCAAGTGCTGGAAAATGGGATTAGAATAGATAGATGCTTGATGGCCAGCACGGACACAATGGACTGAAGGGCCAGTTTTTGTGCTGTATAACTCTATGACTCTATAATTCTATTCTGTAATGCCCAACCTTAGTTGGTTAATTCTCAATGACTTAAAAAAAAACTTAATTTCTTCTTATCTTGCAATAGCTTTATTTCAGTATGTGTGTGCTTCTGTGATCACGAGTTCCTGGTCATGACGGTGTCAATCACTGTGCACTTAACTCCCTTTCACGGGTCAAAGTTCAGTAAGTTCTCCAAAATGCCACCCCTATGATAACTCACTATATTTTATCATAAATAATGTTTAAAGAAAAAAGGCAACATAAAACATGTTTTTTTGCAAGTTTGATTTTAAAAGGGAGGACCATGCGGTTTAGATTGCTCCTTTGAATTAACACTTTTCTTTTAAAATAGCAAAATCTTAGTGCGCAATATTTTGATTACAGATTTATTTCACTGTTACCTTCAATAATTTCTCAGTAAACCTTGGCAAACCATACGCAGAAATGCTTCAAAAACTGACTAGGAATGTTGAAATTACCACCTCAATTTAAAAAAAGTTACTGGGATTTTCACCTTCCTTATAGTTTTCTTACCTGGATTGTAACCAAACTAGACAATTCCAGCAGAATTTTTTTTTTTACATTTAACTGCTGTTCTAGATCCAAAACGAATGAGGGATTGTTAGCAGGACTACTGGCGGATCTTACATCACCCAGGAGGAAGGTCTTTATAACTGAGAATTAGCACTAGAAAGATACTGAAACTCTGGCCTGCAGTGTTGTACAGTAGGCAGTATGTCTGTGACTGGTAGATTTACAATTAGTATTTACAGCACCAAGAAAAATGATTTATTACAGACGTATCTACCTTAGTTTAAAAAGTCACGTTTTAAGGTGGTTAGTAGTAAACGTACTAAACTTATTTTATATTGGAGTAGGAATTGGGAGCTGACTGAAACAGAACACAAATCAGAGTGTTTTAGTATCAATCTGAGGACCTCCCCACCCCAGCACACCACACAGTGAAATGTTAATGATAATTGGTTGAGGAATATTGACTTTGCCATTCATTAATGCCCAGAGAGAAAAATCCAAGTCACAAACAACTTTTAAAGTAAATATCTAGATCCAGTCACTAGATATTCTGTAATTACAACAATGAAGGAAAATGTTGAATGTTGAGTGAAGGCTTTCATTCACCTGTTGCAGCCGTTGCATTTCTTTAGCAAGGTAACTTACAGTCAGCAGGTACTATGCATTGAGAGGCCAGTTAACTAAAACACACGGAGCTAGAAATAAACTTTTGAGTATCTTTTATTTTGCTTTATAATTGGTACAGACTCCTTCAGAGGGCCAACACAGGCATGACAAGCCAAATGGCCTCCTTCTGTGCTGTAAGCACTCTATGATTTGATTAAAATTATTGAATGGTTACAGCACAGAAGGAGGCCATTTGGCCCATCATGTCCGTGCTGGCTCTCTGAAGGAGTGATTCATCTGGATTTATGAAGGAATGTTGAATTTTAAAAATGATGTCACTGCCAATCGTTTTGAAGCATCCAAATGCACTTCAACACATATTTTGTTACAGATCTCACAAATCTCCCTCTCACAGATGTTTACAGAATATTATGACCACCAACTAGTGCTGTAACCAAGCTTTTAAGGTGATTTCTCCCCCTTTCTGCAGGGCCTCAGAGTTGAAGCCCTCAGCTTCTGACCACCCCTCCACCCCAGTTTACACCTGATTAAGAGTGATCCAGACCCAGGATTATTTCCCTCGACATTGATCACCCTCCTCACCTCCAACTCTCGAAAGGTAATCACCTGGATTCAGAAGCGTTCTCTGAAGTTGGAGCCTTTACTGTTGTGGAACAATTAAACAGCTTCAAGACCCTGCTTTGTTACAGCCCTAAAGAAGTGATGATAAACTGCCACAGGCACTGAATTAAAAGCTGCATGCCAAGCACTAAAGCACAGCACAAGAAGCAGCTCTTTCTTTGAAGTACAGTCCCCATCACTTGAAATGTTTTAAAGAGATGGCTGTTTATATCATTTACCATTTGCATTAATGACGATGTCAGACAGCTGTGCTTACTCACTAGTTCACATCTCATACACCTCAGGTGCACTGAATGTAATTGGAGACTTATTGAGGCAGAGCTCACTTCCAGTAGGTTTCCAATTCTGAAAATTTCCAAATATGAGCTTTTACTTAAACAAATGTGAAGCAGAGATATTCCACTAACATAGCGAGGTACTATATAAATGCACTTCTTCCTTTAGATGTATTTAAGCAAGACAGCGTTGCAGTAGTAGAAAATGCCAATTGATTTTCTTGTAATTTCTGGCAGAATTGATATTAATAAATGCCTGGCATAACAGTACTAGAATATAACTTGGAAATAATTTTAGTTCAAAGGGCAATGATTTTTAATTTTATTAACACTGCTGCTTTACCAGCCATTATTTATAGCAGGAAAATCGCAGTTGTACGAACGCACCCATCATAATCAGTGGGGACTATATATCTAAAGATAAAGCCACCAGTGCGAAGGTTTTAAAAAGAAAACTATTACATGCAAGCAGAACCACATAAAATTTGTAAGTTATGGCAAATAGAGAGGTGCGACACATGACTTCCCATGAAACCACTATGTGTTGAAATTCCAAGATACCAAAGGTGGACCAAAAGAATGTGTGCTATCAGTTTTCCTTAAAGAAGATGGGAACAACATTGCTGCACGCAGCATCTCAAAAGACAAGGTTGAGTGGGGACAGGGGGAAAACAGCAAAAACTTTTGTCAAAATTACAAAATACATTAATTAAAGGGACTAGATGCATCCCAAAGGGAATGTGCATACTCTTGAAACGAAACCAATTCTCATGTGGACTTCTTGGTAGTAGAGTGGAGGAAGATAAATAAAGTCTCACAAATAGTAATAGCTGTGATTTAAGATGACAGGAGAGGAGAGACCATGTGTTCAATGCAAAGTGTAGAAAACTCTGCCAGCAGCAACTCCTTGTAAGAACCTAGTCAAGTTATTACAAAGGACTACCCCCATGCCAAACACAAAAGCAGCTTATAGAAACTATAGAGCTATGTGGCCCCATAAAGAATGGGATAGAGAAATGCTCTGTAGTCCCACAATATCCAGTCTCGAATAATGTGGACAACCCCATCCCCATCTTCAAATCAGCACAAGTACAAAAGGACAAGACCGGTGTTTCCAGGCATCCAGCCAAAATCACCAAGTGTATGATCCTATTTGGCCTCCTGCTGTAATCAGCCGTTTTCTGTAAGGTGTTCAGTATAATGGACACAGCAAAAGTTACTGGCCCTGGCAACATGCTGTAGACCTGTGCACTAGACAAGTCACTGAAGTAGTTATGAAAATGGCACCTAACTGACAATGTGAAAGATTGCTAGATATGTCCTATCCAGAAAAACACAATAATTCTTTCCAGCTGATTATCATCCTATTGGCCCCTTCCCAAACATCAGTCAAGTGACAGGAGGAGGCATCAAGTGACACCTACTCAATGCACAGTACAAGATCCACCAAAAGCACTTGGTTGCAGACCTTGCCTCACGCTTCATCCAAACAATGAGAGTCACTGCCTCAATATTAAGAAAATATTTGACTTGATATGACATCAAGGGGACACAGCAAAGCTGTTGAACAGGGACTCAAAGAAAAACCCTCCAGATATTGAGTCATACTTGGCACAAAGAAAGATGGTTGTCAAAGACCAGTCACAAACCCAGGGCCTCTCTGCAGGAGTTGCTCAGGAAAACATCCTGAGATCACTAATCTTCAGCTCCTCATCAATGAAAATCTCATGGTCGTAAAGTTAGTAGGGCTGTTTGGTGACAATTCCTCTGTTCAGCTCCATTCACAACTCCCCTGACCATGGAGCAACTCATACCAGCCAACAACAGAACTTGGAATAGTATCGGGGTTTTTTAAAAAATTCTTTCATGGGATGTGGGTGTCGCTGGCTGGGCCAGCATTTATTGCCCATTCCTAATTGCCCTTGAGAAGGTGGTGGTGAGCTGCCTTCTTGAACCACTGCAGTCCATGTGGTGTAGGTACACCTACAGTGCTGTTAGGGAGGGAGTTCCAGGATTCTGACCCAGTGACATTGAAGGAATGGTGATATATTTCCAAGTCAGGATGGTGAGTGATTTGGAGGGGAACTTCTAGGTGGTGGTATTACCATGCATCTGCTTCTCCTGTCCTTCTAGGTGGTAGAGGTCATGGGTTTGGAAGGTACTAAGGAGGCTTGGTGAGTTCCTGCAGTGCATCTTGTAGATGGTACAGACTGCTGCCACTGTGCACCGATGGTGGAGAGAGTGAATGTTTGTGGATGTGATGCCAATCAAGTGGGTTGCTTTGTACTGGATGGTGTCAAGCTTCTCGATTGTTGTGGGAGCTGCACTCATCCAGGCAAGTGGAGAGTATTCCATCACACTTCTGGCCTGTGCCTTGTAGATGGTGGATAGGCTCTGGGGAGTCAGGAGGCTTGGATTAATCAGAGGCAGATAATATTCACGCCACTGTCACCGGACAATGAGTATCGTGATAAGAGAAAGCCCAGACAGCTCAACTTTAACTTTAAATATCACCACCAACATCTTGGCAGGTCGCCAGTAACCAGAGCCTGAAATAAATCAGTGCGGTTACAAGAACAGGCAACAATTGGGTCATGTACAATGAGTGGCTCAACACCTGACCCCCTCAAAGCCTCTCCACAAGGCTCAAGTGAGGAGTATAATGAAATACTCACCACTCACCTGGAACAACTCAAGAAGCTGATCAGCATCCAGAACAGAGTAGGTGGCTTGATAGTTGGCATTGTCACTGTACAACATTCACCCTTCACCACCACCAGCGCACTGTGGCTGCAGTTTGCGCATTCTACAGGATGCACTGCAGCAACTCACCAAGGTTACTTTGGCAGTGTCTCCCTCTCCAGGAACCTGCACCTCCAAAGAGGACGAGACAAGAGCAACAATGCCACAAGACCATCACCTCCCGAGCTGCCCTCCAAGTAATACACCATCCTAACTTGGACAGGTGTCCCCAAATCCTTCATAGTTGCTTGATCAGTAGCCTGGAATTTCCTATCTAACACCATTGTAGGAGCCCATCACCACAAGCAGTTCAAGGAGAAAGCCCACCATCGATAACCAGGAAAACTCGTGACGTGCAATAAATGTGACCCAGCCAGCGCCATCCATATCCCAACAACAAAGAAAACCAGAATCTGAAAGAAAGCCAAGTTTATCCAATTTCACTAGTCTCATATGAAATACATTTCCAGAGTGACTGAACTTTAGCTGGGTGAGAATATTGGAACATACACAAACATATACAGACAAGAGTGTTAAACACCCTTCTTTTAGATAAAATGCCCAACGAAAGTATTGTGTAGGTTTCTGATTGGAAAACCAGCAGCACTTTAAAACATTCAACTTTTTCGGTTGAATGAAAGACATTGTTGCCTCAAATAAGAAGGTTCTGATGTCAATTGGATGAACATGGTTTTGTTCATGGGAAGAGAGTCATGTGATCACAGTGTTAGAAATATAACAGGTTGCAGTTAAGACATTCTGCTGACCTGGGATTATGCTACTGTTGCTAGAGCTACTGTCATCCACGAGCCCAAAGAAATCGAGGTTCAGAATAGTGGAACCTCCGTTAGCTTGAGATTGAGTAACCATGTTGGTAGGCAGTCATACAGAGGGTAAGCCAGACGGAAAGGGGTTGATGTGTGAGAAAGGGGCAAGACACAAACTTCAACATGCAAGTTATCATTACTACATACTATAAACATAAGCATTCAAAATAGTTTTAGGACTAATTAGCCAATATCTAAATAAGTTGACAAGTCAACCAGCTTTACAATCAGTATTAGTCACAATACACAGGTAACACAGTGCACTTAACTTTGCTGTTAAAAATAAAGAAGGATTGCACTTTCATCAATGAGATAGCTGACACAAAGAGTTTTAAGGAAAATTATTTTCTACTTTGCACTTAGAAAAGCCCGACAAACAAGTTATAAGTACAAAGGATCAATTGTAAAAGCAAGCAGGAAGATTTGACTGGAGTACTTAATGGACACCAAGACAACAGAAGCTGACCCAGGCTTTTCCTACTACTGATAGATAAGGAATTTGTGGGGCAGGGCTTTGATCGAACCCACCTGATTAACCCTTGGAGTACTGCAGGAAGACTTAATAAAATCATTCTTTAACTTAATTCCAATAATTTACTATTTCAAGATTTCACAGGCCTACACAGTTACATAATACTTTGGAATTTATAAAATGCCATTTGTCATATAATTGGCAGTAGACAACCTACGAAATTCAGTATTCAAAGGGTTAAAAATGCCAATGCATGATGTTGTATTGCCAATATCTGGGGAACTTAATACTTAAGTCAAGCCAAATGTTAGTAAGTTTTTGTGTGTATATTGTAAAATACATAAAGGGAAAGTTTAAGTTAGTTTAAGCGTGTTAGATAACTGACATTGGGTATCATGCAACATTCAAAAGCAATCAACACTGAGCAAATTGTTTAGTGGTCTTATTCCATTTGTTACAGAAAACTTAATAAATCGTTGCTTGAGCAATTGTGCACTGAAAAACAAAACGCAGATCATAAAATAGGAGAGAGAAAGTATCCCAGGGAACGAGACAAGTTTTGTTGCATGTTAATTGCAAAGTTTTTATAGCTTAACACTGTACATGATTTAGAATCATGTAATATCACCTGCAATGTATCACAATGATAGAAATGTATCATTGTACTTGCCTTTGTTCAGTTAAGTGATTGAGTTTTTCTACATATACACATCTCTAAAATGTACTGCCTTTGCTTTGGGCAGAACTTGCTTTTAAAAACTGAACAAATATTGCAGCTCCCCACATTAAGATTGCAAACATTTTTCATGAGGATGTTAATGGGAAGTAATACTTCAAAACTTAATTATTTGATCATTATTGCAATTATAAAATCAGCTGTTTTAGGCAATACAATTTAGCATATTAATATTGTGTAGTTTTGTATGGTTATAATAAGGAGGAAAGAATTAAAATTGCAAAAGCCAGTAAGTAAACTTAGGGGTGCACTGTTAGCTTCTAATACTCACATATTTGTCATTTATATTTGTGTAGATGTGCATATGTAATTATGACTAGCACATATCAGCAAAGCAAGTCTAAAAGAAAGCCTGGATTTCCACAGTGAGAAAGAAATGGAAATTTTAAAAATATCAGCAGAGAGAAGTCTGTCTGAACTTGGTAGGTTTCTTAACTCCAGCTCTGGTGCTAGAGGCTCTACGCGGGGACGTACCATCAAGAGGATTAGTAAGGCCACTGCTACTCCAGTCAAACTGGACAGGCGGGACGTGATCCTAGGAGAAAAGAAAACATTACATTACACTGGAACAGGCTGACAGGAGAAAAAGGTATCCACCTGCAAAATTAATATCACAGTAGACAGATTTGGTGAGTATTTCTTAACTCTACTGCAATTGTCCATAATGTTTGACTCTTAAAGAAGTTTACATTATGTTAAACAAACATACTGCTCTCTTAAAGCTGTGATGAAGGAGACAGCAAGTAAACACCTCCAGATGAAGTCACTGTCCCCAAGCCATACAGACCGAAAAGGTGTCAGGTTCCACTCCTGGTTTGCACTGAGTTAACAGATTTCATTCAGGGCATAATACATCTCTGCTAAAAGGGGAAAATAATTATCCAGATTCCCATTTCACATCATTAGCAGTAACCTTTGCTGGAAGCGAGCATGTGGACAGGAATTGGGTTCAGTTGTGACGCCCATTATAATTGAATATTCTGATGGCACACAGTATCATGACCAATACGTGCTTATTTGGCTGAGGTACTTGAGCTGCACTCCAGAAAGGGAGTCAGCAGTGAACAGGACCAAAGAAATGGAGATTAGGAAAACGGATGGAAATAGTTCCTCACAACCCCTCCTGAAAAC
This sequence comes from Cetorhinus maximus, assembly GCF_964194155.1. Lineage (NCBI taxonomy): Eukaryota > Metazoa > Chordata > Chondrichthyes > Lamniformes > Cetorhinidae > Cetorhinus > Cetorhinus maximus. The sequence continues at coordinate 13,650,605 of NC_135892.1, forward strand.
CCCTGCGAGCATACCATAGCATTCTGGAATAAGAATGTGTCACAACAGAAAATGCCTTTGGAAACTTTTATGAAGGGGTTTCTGCAACTCTATCAGCTACCTAAGGTCTAAAAATGAAACCATAGAGTATTAGAAACATACAGAGGTTAGTCAGTATTTGTGTGGGAAGGATAGACAGTTCAATGTTTTGGATGCAGATCCTTCTTCTAAGCTCAGAAGTAAGAGCTGGATAGAGGGATGAGAAACGTTTCAGATGTGGATCCTTTGCAGACAGATCCACATCCAAAACATTTGCTTGTCCGCTCCATCCACAGATGCTGACTGTGTGCTTCCAGAAGTTTATGTTTTTGTTTCAGATGTCCAGATTTGCAGTGGTTTTAAACTCTTCATCTGCAATACATGTTACATGTATACTGCTTCACATTGTTCACATTTACCAGAAGCAGAAAATTACTTCTCACCTCATCCCTGACTGAAAGCCAGAGACATTTCTAAAGAATGTTGTGAAAAATACATCATTAGAAATTTATCTTCTTCAGTTAGTTCTCCACTCGGTGGAGCAAATGGAAATCATAAAATGCCAGTAATGAAAATTAATCTCAAGTCTTACAGCATCCCTAAATAACAGTGGCACCAAAAAACAATAATTCTTGCCTGTGCTATGTTAGATTACTGCAATATGAAGCAGCTAGACAAAAACAGCTAGATGAGGTGGTTCAGAAAGTTTGCTGATCAATGTGCTGGTGGAATGGTACACAGGTCAAAATCCCCACAAAAATAAGGAGTGCCGAGAAGAGAAATCAATTTGGGATTTTTCAAGCACCTATCAGCCGGTTGCCAAAGTGTGAATACAGGCATTCCTTGTACACAGTGGGTATAGACAGGTTAGTTACTTGTTCAGGTCTTTATTCTTAAAATGCAAGCTGTCTTGATACACCACAAGAGTTCTATTGGTTCCTGAGAATCACTTATTACACAAACTTACATCTTTTAGACTTTTATAAAGATCAGGAACAGCCACAAGATCGGTAAAATAGAGCATGCATTAAATTACCCATTTAAGCTATACTTTAGTTGCTCAAAGTCTTACCAAGTTTACCACAGTAAATGGATAAGTGGCTGGATTTATGACAGAATTCAGTGTGTTTGACAAAGCTTTGAGGATATCTAGGCAGCTGGGTGATCCAATTGCAAAAAAATGATTGAGCATGACCATACCCTAAGCACGATCCAGAGAACTACACATTTTGGGGTTGATCTGTAATGAAGACGCACAGCTCATGTGCAGGCTGTTGCTAATAATAATAGCTTTACGGAATTTTAACTCGCATGAATTCTGTGTCAAACAGGTGGTTCAATGATTTTTGTAAATCTAGATTCCAGTTCAATTTGGGGATTAACAGAAATCCAACTGGGCATGGTTTCTAAAAAAATAGGAAACTAATGTGGATTCCCCAAAATGCTTGTGAATAAAGGTTTGTGGAAGGTCAGGATGGTTACAAAGCACATTCCTGCAAAACTAGGGTTCAGCCCAATTTCAAATAAATATTCAAACATAAACTGAAGTAATAATGCAAAATACGATTCAAAGGATTTAATGGAACTAAATACTAATCTTTTTGGTTCTATAATCTTTAATCCGGAGAGAATTCACTGGAGTGTTATCACTGAGGGAGGCTGGTTCTTTGTAATCATTGCCATTTCTCAATAACCAAGCATCAAGGGGAACGCGCTTGGATTCGGGTAAAAGATCCCTACTAAAACATCAGACCCTTCCTGTCTGGCAGCAGAAGAGATTGCAGGGCAAGGGATTTAAGAGACTGAGAATCCGTCTTTCATGGTCTAAGTGGGACATTCATAATCATGATTTTAAATTAAGGAAGTAGGAGGGGAAAATAAGAAAAAGGTATAGAGGAAGCTTGTTATGCGTAATACTGAAAAGGCCATTCAACCTCTGAGCTCATGTTGCTTTTATCCTGGAACAAATGTGTGGAAACTGATTGCTGGCAATAGGGGTAAACATGTCTACATGCAAGGATCCCTAAATCTTGCACATTACTGATCATTCTCTACATGAATTTGCATAAGGCGTGTAGACACAATTGAGAACAGTTGCGTGATTGCTTTCTGTCAAATATTAGGCAGAAAGTGATATTTTCTGGTTGAGATACAAAAACGTCAAATGAACTGCCCCAAGGCAGAGTCCAAAAGCAAATTTTCTCTGCAGGGTCAAAAGGGTCAACTACGGCAGTATTGTCCATCTGACATGTACTGGCCCTTACAAAACTGAAGTCATAGTGAAACCTGACAATCTAAGTTTAAAGAATTGGATGTGCCACCTGCACTGCCTCTGTGACTCTCTGGCCTAGAGGTGACAGTCCTGGAGAGCGACTCCCCAAGGCACAAGGGGAGCGCCTAAAACAGAAAGCTAAGGAAATGGGCAAAACTCTCCAGGATGCTCTTTTCTTGCATCCACCGGATTACAAAAATATGCTGTAATGATCCTTACTTGAAAGGACCAGACTGCTGACAGGGGGATAGCGGTGAAGAAAACTTAACTGAAAGGCTCTTATACAACCAGGAATTTCCTATATTCTTAATTTGGGATGACAACAATAAACCAAAATGACAAAAATTCAACCAAAATATGCATGAAGGAAAATTGAATGAATGCTTTGGGATGTACCAAAATCTGAATGTTTTGATGCATACAGCGCTCTCAAAATCATTAACGGAGTCAGCCAACTGGACTTTTTCAGTGTTAATCTGGCAATCAACCACAGCATTCTCCTCCCATGTCTTTCCAGTCATCCAGCTCAGTGGGGCTGCCTCCATTCTTCAGCATCCAATCATAGCTACAACATCGCAAGCAATCGCTTCTATCCCAGCCCTTCCAATAACCTCTGGAGCTGCTAAAGAACCCTGGGCACCCACTTCATCTACATGCTGCCTCTCAGTGACATCATCTACAGTGTCAGGCTTCCACATATATGCTGATGACACCCAGCTCTACATGTCACTCCCTATTTCAACACCTCCACCTCCTCTGTCTCATTAGATTGATTGTTTGATGTTCAGTCTTGGATAAGCTACAATTTCCTCTAGCTTAACATTGCTCAGACTGAAGTTATTTTTGGTTTTTGCCACAAATTGTTACTTTCAAACTCAACTATTTCCGCTCTCCTGGACGGCTACCAAACTCTGTATACTTCAGATTTCCCAAAATTCTGCTGTGCCCCAAGTCACAATCACCCATTACCCCCTCCTCATTGACACTGGTGATCACATGCCAAATTTAAAGTCCTCATCTTGATTATAAGTTCCATCATGACTCCTTGCCGCCTCTATCTCTGTAACCTCCTCTGGCCTTACAAACCCACTACCACCTCAAACTCTGTCCTCGACTCTGCCCTCTTGTGCTAGCCCCCATTCTTTACCCCACCCTGTCAGCTGCAGAATTCCTGCCACCAAACCACTTCACTGTTTGACCTTCCACTCCTCCTTCAATATTCTCCTAAAAACCACATCTTTGACCAATGTTGTTAGCTCTCCTGATAGCGCCTCCCTTGGCTCAGTGCCCATTTGATTCTGTGGAATCTTCTGCATTAAGGGTGCTATGCAATTGCAATTTGTTGTAGTTCCAATAAAAAGAGGCCATTCATTTTCTAGAATAGTGCTAAAGCAATTGCATTCATAATTAATGCATTTTGTATTTTTATATATAATGATCCTGTATGGACTATGTAAAATTTCAGTTCCTTACGCATAAACTGATGTTCATCTCCTCTGCCTTATATCTTTAATTTATAGTACAAATTAATTTTTGTCCAAATTTGTAATGCATCATAAACAGTGGTGCATTGCCACTTTTTAATTTACTTTCATCTTAACTGCTTCTTTGGATGGTTACAAGTACAATTGGAATTTTGAATATGTCACACATATAATTCTCCATATGTTCCGTTTTCCAATCTCTGCCTCATTACTATGGAGAGCTCTCAAACGAGCAAGGTATTTCTCCACAAGAGGACAGAGTTAGGCAATCAGTTACCCCTGCCAGATACAAAAGTAAAAACCAAGCCTGGAACAGGATTCTAATCCACCATTCTGCCAGGAATGGAATAGTGATGAAATAAATGGTGAGGTGGAAAGAATAGGAAAGCCCTAAGTTATATTTAAAAAGCTAGGCAACAGAAACTATCAAGCAAGTTATCCGAGTCAATCTTCCTCGTTACCCCCACAACTTACTAACTGGTAAATAAAGTTATTTACCGGCAAGGGGCCATAAGTCAATAAATATATAATTTAGCAGTGAAACAAGAATGACGGTTTATGCTTACCTGGATTTGATCAGGCGTAGAAGCACATATCTCTGAGGGCATTACACTTATGGTTGGTATTTGACCTATTGAAGCTATCTTCTCTGCAGCTGATATTGGTTTTACTGGTTCTTTGGTGGGTTCTAACATGCCCTGAAACAAAAAAAACATTAAGGTACACAAACCAAGTATACCCAAATGTGAAGTTTTGAGATTTATATTCTCCTGGCATGAAGCCTCGCCGAGTGGAAGTGCATAATTGGAAACTGTGAATGCAGAGCCCAACATTTTCTCTGCAGGAGCATAAATGGAAAGTAGTGCATAATTGGGAATCAATCTCCTGATTACGTGCTCTCAGCACGTGGGAATCCATGTTGGCAGCATGCACTTTCAAAATGTATCTTTTAAGCTCTCACCAAATGACTAAAGTAAAACTCATTAGTAACAAATGAAAAATAGGCTGGATTACTTGTGATACCTATCCCAACTACTGAATATTAAGATTTCTGGAAAACACTCAGAACACTTCACACTTCTGATTGTACTACATTACCTATAAATCTGAACTGACTTTAAAAACAAAAAAATTGAGCAGGCATCAAGTAGGCCCATTTATTATGATGATAGGAGATTGGTTCAAGGCATGGAACACCATCACTGCAGACTGCAATACCATACTGCCTATCACATCAATGACGATTGATAGCAGTTGAGCCAACTTTATTTTCACTTTTTGTGTTACGAGCTAAATAAAGTTTTCAGAATGATGAGTGATCTGATAAAAGTGGCGCAAATACGGCTTGATCAAAATTTGTGAGCATTTAATAATTGCAAACAGAAGCTGAACAGAGAATTCAAACATTTTTTGTTTTCAAATATTAACAATGAGGGGATCAAGCAGCTCCTGAACAAAGACAGCAATCGATTTTCGTCCATGCTTTTGTGTGTATAGCTAAATAAATAATCATGAATTTTCCAGAAATCAGTGTTAAATTGCCATCCACTGTAAAGAATGGATAGTTTTACATAAACACAATAATCAAATCTATTTCATGCTGTGAAGCAATTTACATAAGGCGACTCTGCCACTTACTGTAGTTTGATAGTCATTTTCACAGTTTACCACAGATCTATCTTGATGTCAGGTTGTCAAAGAGGATTTCTGCATATAGTTTATTTTAAATTTTGAAAGACCAATCATATAAAATTTGTTCCACCTACCATATTTGCCAAAATTTTGCATCAATGTTCAGGAAATTAGAATCATAAAATGATAGAATTACACAGTGCAGGAGCAAGTCATTCATCCTATTGTGCCTCCACATGTACAAAGCTGAAATAAAGGTGATTAAAATATCGTATTGCACAATTTAAAGCTGGACTTACCAGGCCAGATGCATATGCTGGAACTATGACAGGCTGCTTCCTCTGCCCTGTAAACAGCTTTTGAAACAGAAACAATTACTTTACTGTTACTCTATTAAGTCTTGTATGAAGTGAAAATATCAAAATATCAACATTTAAGAAATAAAGTGTATTTAATGATCCTGAATCTCATCAAGCTGATGCATAAATGATTTTGAATTCTATTCCCGATGAGCAACTTAAAAGTTGGACAGTTTTTTTTTAAATTAGAAATTGGTTTACCTATAAGTTCCTGTCTTGCTCTTATTGAAGTAGTGTCAGCTTGGGTCAGTTGATTACAGCTTTTCCACTTGATTATGGGTTTGGGTTCCATACTGACATTTGAATTCATAATCTAAGCTGAAATTTCAGTGCAGTACTGATAAATTATTGCACTGTCAAAAGTGCCAAACTTCAGAGGACACATCAAAGTTGTGTCATAACTGCATATTCCTGCAGCTGATGGCAGTTTTCAAAAACAAGGGAGCTCTCCTTTCCGAACAAATACCACCAAAATTATTGATTGTCCCACACAATTAGCAACGAGAACACTGTTGCTACAGAATGATTCATTTGCCCTTTACAAGAGTCAATGCACTTCAGAAAGGAATGAATCATGTGAAGTGTAGTTGTTTTTTTGGAAGAAAACAGAGCTCCATCGACACAAGCCTCATTTTACTTCGAATAAATAAATGAAATACATTCCCTTTTCTCCAATCCCCATAACTTACTATATTTCTGGTATCAATTCCCAGGGAAATCAGAAGTTTTTTGTTGCTGTGCGAACCACCCCACTGGTACCTCAGGCCATGAGCATCTTCCACATCTCGCAGCTCAGTCCAGACAGACAACAACTCTCTGCACAACCCACAAGAAATCACAAAGCTGTTCAGTACAATACAACACATGACTCAGCAGATTAAGCATTGTTGCTCAAAGCATTTCAATTAGAATAGATCTCCAACATACTTCTATTACAGATTTTAATTTACCTCTTTTTTAGCAAACAGAATCGGATTTATTTTTGTTACACTATGCAAAGATCATTTTGGTTGTCATATAGAATTAAAGGAAGATTATCAGCTCAATATTTAGGGCCTTTATTAGTAACAAGATTCATTAATTTTATTGCATTTGATTAAGTTTTTCCCAATTTATTTCAATGAATTCTCTGCAATGTGTACTGTCCACAGTCTTACCCATTGTTTGTCTTGATCTGCTCTCCCTTCCCAAATCCAGACTGCAGTAGCTGCCCAAGAGAGCAGAGTTCTTCTTTGGTGACCTTAACAGCTGGCAGAGAAAAACACGTCTGGAAAACTTGCTCCAGACGACTTAGCAAAGACACCTACATGAAATAAGCAACAGTCGGCATTAGATTGAATTTTCCCTCTCAGTTTTGACTGGTAGAACAATATACATCTAAATCCAATTAGGATACTGGCTTTTTTTTAATTCTTTCACAGGATGTTGATGTCACTGGCTAGGTTAGTGTTTATTGCCCATCCCTAATTGCCCTTGAGAAGGTGGTGGTGAGCTGCCTTCTTGAACCGCTGCAATCCATGTGGTGTAGGTATACCCAAAAAGTGCTGTTAGGAAGGGAGTTCCAGGATTTTGACCCAGCCACAGTGGAGGAACAGTGATATAGTTCCAAGTCAGGATGGTGAGTGGCTTGGTGGGGAATTTGCAGGTGGTGGGGTTCCCATGTGTCTGCTGCCCTTGTTCTTCTAGATGGTAGAGGTCACGGGTTTGTAAGGTGCTGTCTAAGGAGCCTTGGTGAGTTGCTGCAGTGTATCTTGTAGATGGTACACACTGTTGCCACTGTGTGTTGGTGGTGAAGGGAATGAATGCTGAAGGTGGTGGATGGATTGCCGGTCAAGTGGGCTGCTTTGTCCTATTTGCTCCTCCAAGGCCACTGTGGAGGTATGAAGGCAGAAAATTCTGGAAATACTCAGTTTTTGCTTTCGGGTGGCAGCTGTTGAACATTATCATTTACATCTCCTTTGGACATCTTTTGTTTCTTTATTTATCCCATTACCACTCCCTTTGGCCTTGCACCACCAACCCTTTTTTCATTCAATCCCTCTGGTCTTCCATCCTATCACAGATCTTCTCTTTTGTTCTGTTCCCACCCTCTCACCTTTCACTTGCTTAAACCTGTTATATTTCTAATTTTTTCCAGTTCTGATAAAAGGTCATTGACCTGAAACCTTAACTCTGGTGTTATTCTCTCCACAGAGGCTATCAGATCGGCTGAATATTTCCAGCATGCTCTGTTTTCATTTTAGATCGCCAGTGTTCACAGTATTTTGCTTTTGTACTGTAGTAGGATGGATCACAGCCTTTGGTTTACTCTTTCCAAGCCTTTCCACCATTCCAAATAAAAATAAAAGTCTAGCCTCCACCCAGCAGAGAGAGATTACAACTCCAGCAGGTTAGCAGTGGACCAACTGCAATTTGGCTCCGCATCACGGGCTACTGATGCTGAGTCAATTCACATGAAAAGAGGACAAAAATTATCAGCTACAATTCAAGTTCCTGATTTTTGTGCAAGTTACATTTTATGGAAGATGAGAAAAGGTGCACAAGTGAGTGACAGAGTCAACTGTCAGCAGAGTCAGAATCATTACAGCACAGAGGCCATTCAGCTCTTCGAAGCCATGTTGGCTCTCTGTGGAGCAATCTCTCCATGCTCACATAAAAAGAAATGGTTACTTGGGTAAGGGATCAAAGGACTATAGCCACCTGTAGCATTTTACCCCCACATGCATCACCAATTCCAGAGTGACGGTCAGGGGCTATATCCCGGCATATGTCTCTGTCTCTTGGGTGGGTCTAGAACCATTGGAGTACAAGAATAAGGAAGTCTTGCCACAATTGTACAGGGCTTTAGTGAGACCACACCTGGAATAGTGTGTGTAGTTTTGGTCTCCATGTTTAAGACTATATTTGCATTGGAGATGGTACAGCAAATGTTCACAAGATTGGTCCCAGGGATGACAGGGCAATCATATGAGGAGAGCCTAAGTAAATTGGCCTATACTCTCTGGAATTTAGAAGATTGAGAAGTGATCTTATTGAAGAAAACAATAATCTGAAGGGGGCTTGACATGGTAGACACAGTTTATTTCCTTTGGCTGGGGAATCTACAACACAGGTTCACAGTCTCAGGATAAGAGGGTCAATCATTTAGGATTGAGATAAGGAGAAATTTCTTCACTCAGAGGCTTGTAAATCTTTGGAATTCCCTACCTGAAGGATGCTCCATCACTGAGTATATTCAGAGCTGAGGTAGACCGATTTTTGGTCTTTCAGGGAATGAAGGGAAATGGGGAGCAAGTGGGAAAATTGAGTTGAAGTCGAAGAACAGCCATGGTCATACTGAGTGGTGGAGCAGACTGTAGGTCTACTCCTGATCCTATTTCTTACATTCCTACCCAGCCTACATATCTCCAGTGTGAGGGTCTATGACCATACTATGCCACCAAGGCATGGTTGGAATGGGACAAATTGAAGTTTCAGAGGACAGTCAAATTCCATATTCTTTTGCAACACTAATTTTCCTTCTTACTGTGTCCCAAGCAAACAATTTTCATTACTTTAAAAACACAATAGAGGGCAGACTGTTCCCAGCTATGATGAGGTTGTAATAGCATTCATAAGAGCACCATCTAGCAGTAAAACACTGAATGGACACAAGGCGCACATCATGAACTGAGCAAATAAACCATAGGTAATGGTAAATTAACTCCACAGAATCAGGGAATTGCTACAACTCAGGAGGAAGCCATTCAGCCCATCATGTCTGCACCAAGACTCAAAAGAGCAATTCACCAAGTGCCAATCTCCCACCTTCTCCCCATAACCCTGCACATTCCTGTTCAGATAACAATCTAATTCCCTTCTGAATGCCTCGATTGAACCTGTCTCCGCTACATACTCAGGCAGTGCATTCCAGACCTTAACCACTCGCTACGTGAAAAAGGTTTTCCTCATATCACTTTTGCTTCTTTTGTCAATTTCTTTAAATCTGTGCACTCTTGTTCTTGATTCTTCCACAAGTGAGAACAGTTTCTCCCTATCTACCCAGACCTGCGATTTTGAATATCTCTATCGTCTCCTCTCAGCCTTCTCTTCTCCAATCTATCTTCATAAGTGAAGTTCCTCACCCTGGAATGGTTCTCGTGCATCTTTTCTGCACCCTCTCTAATGCATTCACATTCTGAAGTGCTGTGCCTAGAACTGGACACAATACTCCAGCTAAGGCCGGACTAAGTGTCCTGTACAAGTTCAACATAACCTCCTTGCTCTTGTATACTCTGCCCCTATTAACAGCGCCCAGGATACTGTATGCTTTATTAACTGCTCTCTCAACCTGTCCTGCCGCCTTCAATGACTTATGCACATAGACTACATCCAAGTCCCTCTTGTGTTTCCACCTTTAGAATTGTACCCTTTATTTTATATTGCTTCTCCATGTTCTTCCTACAAAATGAATCACTTCGCATTTCTCTGCATTAAACTTCATCCGCCATCTATTTGCCCATTCCATCCACTTGTCTGTGTCCTTTTTAACTTCCACACTGTCCTCCTCCCAGTTCACATTGCTTCCAAGTTTTGCATCATCTGCAAATTTTGAAATTGTGCCCTGTACAAGGTCTAGGTCATTAATATGTATCAAGAAGAGCAAGGGTCCCAACACTGACCCCTGGGGAACTCCACTACAAACCTTCCTCTAGTCTGAAAATCATCCATTAACCACTACTCGCTGTTTCCTGTCACTCAGCCAATTTTGCATCCATGTTGCTACCATCCCTTTTACTCCATGAGCTGTGACTTCTCTCAAGTCTGTTGTGCGGCACTGTATCAAATGTCTTTTGGAAGTCCATGCACACCACATCAATAACTTTGCCCTCCTCAGCACTCTGTTACCTCATCAAAAAACTCCAATAAGTTAGTTAAACACGATTTACCATTAAGAAAATCAAGCTGTCTTTCTTTAATTAACCCACATTTGTTCATGTAACTATTAATTTTGTCCTGAATTATTGTTTCTAGAAGTTTCCCCACCACTGAAGTTAAACTGACTGCCCTGTAGTTGCTGGGCTTATTTTGGCACACTTTTTTTGAACAAGCGTGTAACGTTTGAAATCCTCCAGTCCTCTGGCACCACCCCTGAATCTAAGTCTTAAAAATTATGGCCAGTGCCTCTGCAATTTCCACTTTTACTTTCCTCAGTATCCTTGGATGCATCTCATGCGGTCCTGTTGCCTTGTTTACGTTAAGTACAGACAGCATATCCAATATCTCATCAATTTTAAGCCCTTCTAATGCCTGAATTATGTCCTCTGGTCACCATGGTCTATGCAGCACCTTCTTCCTTGGTAAAGACTGATATAAAGTATTTATTTAGAACCTCAGCCATCTGCCTCCATACATAAATCCCCTTTGTGGTCCCTAATCGGCCCTCCTCCTCCTCTTACCACATTTTTACTATTTATATGCTTATAGAAGATTTTGGGATTCCCTTTTAGCTGCCAGTCTCTTTTCATACTCCCACTTTGCTGCTCTTATTTTTCACCTCCCCTCTGAATTCTCTATATCAATATGGTTCTCAACTGTATTTTCTACCTGACATACGTCATAAGCACACTTTTTCTTATCTTAATTTCGATATCTTTTGTCATCAGGGATTTGTTTTTCCTACCTTTCCCTTTTGAGGGAATATACCTTGATTGTGCCTAAACTCTCTTCTTTGAAGGTAGCCAATTGTTCAGCTACTGTTTTTCCCACTAACCTTTCACTCCAATTTATTTGGCCCAGATTAGTTCTTACTCCATTGAAGTTGGCTTTTCCCCCAGATAATTATTCTTAATTTGGGCTGTTCTTTGTCCTTTTCCATAGCCAGTCTAAGCTTTGGTGACACAATGATCACTGTCCCCTAAATGTTCTCTACTGACACTTGATCTAGTTGTCCCACCTCGTTCCCAAGAACCAGGTCTAGCAGTGCCTCATTCCTCATTGGGCTAAAACATCCTGAATACACTCTAGGAATTCTTGCCCCTCTCTGCTCTTTGCACTACTACTACCCCAGTCTATATTCAAGTAATAAGGTCCCCCATCATAACTATAACATTTTTTGCACCTCTAGTTTCTTTGCAAATGTGATCCTCTACATCCTTCCCACGAGTTGGTGGCCTATAGACCACACTGAGCAATGCAATTACACCTTATTTGTTCCTTAGCTCTAGCCAAGTAGATTCTGTCCTCAACCCCTCTGGGACATCCTCCTTCTCCAGCACTGCAATTCTCTCCTTAATCAATACAGCCACTCCTCCCCCTTTTCTAACTTTCCTGAACAACTTGTATCCAGGAATATTTAACACCCAGTCTTGCCCATCTTTGAGCCAGGTTTCTATTAACGTCATAACATAGTTCCACATGGCATTCTGTGCCTGTAACTCCCCAATCTTATTTACCACACTCTGTACATTCACATACATGCACAAAAACCCTGATTTAGACTTTATTACTTTCTCCCTTACTCTGACCCCACCTATTAACTGACTATTCTCTACTCTACTGCTATCTACCTCTCCCGGTATACTGTGCACTTTGGCATTCCTCTCTGATACCATTTCCTGGTTTCCACATCCCTGCTGAGTTAGCTTAAAACCTCCCCAAAAGCAGCAGCAAAACACTCTGCAAGGAACTGAGAGTGGGAACAGTTTCTCCCTATCTACTCTGTCCAGACCCCTCATGATCTTGAATACCTCTGTCAAATCCATTCTCAGCCTTCTCTTCTCCAAGGAAAACAGTCCCAACAATCTATCCACATAAGTGAAGTTCCTCATCCCTGGAACCACTGTCGTCAATTTCTTCTGCACTCTCTCTAACGCCTTCACATCTTTGCTAAAGCGCAGCACCCAGAACTGGACGCAATACTCCAGCTGAGGCTGAACTAGTGACTTATACAAGTTCAACATAACCTCTTTGCTCTTGTACTCTATACCCCTATTTAAAAAGCCTAGGATACTGTCTGCTTAACTGACCACTCTCTCAACCTGCCCTGCCACCTTCAATGATTTATTCACATATACACCCAAGTCCCTCTGCTCCTGGATCCCCATTAGAGTTGTAGCGTTTATTTTATATTGTCTCTCCATGTTACCCTAATAGGCTGAACAATCAAACCTATGTTTTTAAGCTAAAATCTAAATGCCTAAACTAGGCTTTGTCTCGGGCCTAATCAACATGAACTCGATCTAAGTTTTAGGGTCCCTTGAAGCTGGGCATGGCTACACTTTCGACTCAATATATTCTCTTGTAAGTAATAATTACATGTCTTGACCTTTAATTGCAGCCCAGCTGGGGCGTAGATGATGGCAAAAAAAAACTGGACGGATATCAATGCAAAGCTTGAGCTGATTGAAAGTGGCAGATGTCAGCGAAATAAAACCTGAGAAATGAGGAAATAAACTTATGAAGAGAACGTCTCCCCCACCCCCGTCCCCTCATTGCCTGAATGCCCGTTAAGGTTAGAGTGAACAGGCAGGTTAATTAAAGAACAAGGGTGCACTATGTATATCAGCAACATATTGAAATCCTCTAATCAGCTAACTATCCTCGATTTCAGTTACACCACAGTCTTCATAACTATTCAGTTTCAACCAATGACACAAAGCCAGCAAGTTTACTACTGTATGCCTGTATATTTTTTATCAACCTGCATCACAGATTATAAATTCTGGGATCAGTGCTACAAATGAACAAGAATGAACCCAAGCGTTTCCCATTGTTGACATAATTTGAACATGTCAGCTGGGTTACTGACTTGGACTACACTGGCATCTCTCAAATCTTTTCAGTTTGTTTCAAAGGGCCTCATTCATTTGGTCAGGTGTTCATTTACATCTCACAGAATTGTTACAGCGCAAGAGGCAGCCATTCGGCCCATCACGTCTGCACCAGTTCTCCGAATAAGCGATTCACTTATTGCCATTCCCCGGCCTTCTCCCTGTAACCCTGCACACTCCTTATCAAATAATTGCCCAATTCCCTTCAGGATTCTTCAATTGAACCGGCCTCCAACATACTCTCAGGCAGTACATTCAAGAACTTAACCACTCCCGATGTCAAAGGGGTGCTGCTGTATTATTAATAACCACATAACCTTCAGATCCTGCTCCAGGACTTAAGTACATAATCCAGGTGAGGGGTGTCTAACTCATATTAGCCTGATCTAACACCTGGGTCAAATTTAGGAAACGTTTTTAAAATAGAAATAAAGATATATTTCCTACATTGTAGTAACTACATTGCCTGTAAAGTGCTCTGGCATGTCCTCAGATCATGAGGACTGCTACATATAAAATCCAAGTTCTATTCATCGTCCTGTCAACAGTGACTGCACCCTAAATGTGAACGAGTGTTCACACATGCATCAGGCAATCAGAACTTCCAATGGCTGAGCAATCCTTCTAGTTCGAATTGTCCACAGAACTGGAGGTGGGAAAAATACTGAAAAATGATATGTTTTTTCTAGAATGTGCTGCGACTAATCCATGAAATCTCCAGCAACTTGGTGTAAATAATCAGTTACTTCTCACAGTAAACAGAATTCAAACTCTAATTCACAAGCAGTTCACTGCTATAAGTTTGTGGTGAAACTAGGAGCAAATCAAAGATGGTTGCCTCCCTGCACCTTGCAGCCACAGTGACGTCTATGGAAGTTTACTGCAGGAAACAGAAACTAGGAGCAGTTGGCCTTTCGGCCCTTCGAGCCTGCTCAGCCATTCATTATGATCATGGCTAACCATCCAACTCCAGCTTTCTCCCAATACCCTTTGATCCCTTTTGCCCCAAGAGCTATATCTAACTCTTTCTTGAAAACATGCAATATTTTGGCTTCAACTGCTTTCTGTGGTGGAGAATTCCACAGGCTCACCACTCTCTGGGTGAAGAAATTTCTCCTCATCTCAGTCCTAAATGGTCTACCCCATATCCTCAGGCTGTGTCCCCTAGTTCTGGATTCCCTCACCATTGGGAACATTCTTCCTGCATCTACCCTGTCTAGTCCTGCTAGAATTTTATAGGTTTCTATTAGATCCCCCCTCATTCTTCTGAACTCCAGTGAATCCTATATAATTCTAACCGACTCAATCTCTCCTCATATGTCAGTCCCGCCATCCCAGGAATCAGTCTGGTAAACCTTCGCTGCACTCCCTCTATAGCAAGAACATCCTTCCTCAGATAAGGAGACCAAAACTGCACACAATATTCCAGGTGTGGTCTCACCAGGGCTCTGTATAATTTCAGCAAGACATCCCTGCTCCTGTACTCGAATCCTCTCGCTATGAAGGTCATCATACCATTTGCCTTCTTTACCGCCTGCTGCACCTGCAGGCTTACCTTCAGCAACTGGTGTACAAGGACACCCAGGTCTCGTTGCACATTCCCCTCTCTCAATTTATAGCCATTCAGATAATAATCTGCCTTCCTGTTTTTGCTACCAAAGTGGATAACTTCACATTTACCTACATTATATTGCATCTGCCATGCATTTGCCCACTCTCTCAGCTTGTCCAAATCACCCTGAAGCAACTCTGCATGCTCCTCACAGTTCACCCTCCCACCCAGCTTTGTGTCATCTGCAAATTTGGAGATATTACATTTAGCTCCCTAATCTTAAATCATTAATATATATTGTGAATAGCTGGGGTCCCAGCACCAATCCCTGCGGTACCCGACAGTTCACTTGTCTCATTAGATTAAAAGGCACTAGTAGAATTGCTTCATAAATAAGATGCACATTATAAACAACTTACAAATAAATCTGCAAAACCAATAATTTAGTTATATTTGCAGCTGTATCCCCTACCCAAAATGAAGTACACTCCAAATCTTTAAACATCGCTCTAAAGGCGCACTCATCTATCTTGCAATCAGCCAGGGAAACATCGAGAGACCAGACTACAAATCACCACGGGACATCAGCAAATGAGAAATTATAATCTGGGCATCTAATTTAAGAGGTTTCCAATGACTGGATGATACAAGAGAGCCAAACAGCATTTCCCATCCAAATCCTACTTCTACTGCCACAGCAGCAAGCAGAACCAGTTGGTTCAAAGTTCACAGGCTGGTTTAAAATGGCCTACATGTTTGACACCCCTTACCTAGGTTAATCTAGTGCTGAGGAAGGATTGCACAGTCAGATGTGCTAACTTTCAGATGAGACGTTAAATGAAGCCCCTGAATGCCTGTTAAATTAGATGTAAAAGATCTTACAATGAAAGTCACCGTATTCCCGGAGGATGATGGGCTGCTTTCTTATTAGAGAGAGATGACTGGTAGTGAGTTTAACCTGAGGGGTGAGGTTCAGAAGGTGGGGCCTTCCCTCAACTAACGTCACCAGAAACAAATGAACTGGTCATTTAACTCATTGCTGTTGTGGGATCTTGCTGTAAGCATATTGGCTACAATGTTTCCCTATAAAACAGTGACTGCACTGCCAAGATACTTCCAGGCTGTGACACACCCTGACAATATTTTTTTCCATTCTTGGAAAAGGAAGCTTGTTCAAAACAAGAGGAAAATTTTAAAGAGTATTGGAACTAGTGCAAGTCTTGTGATTTTAGAGCCATAGAGGTCTACAGCACAGAAAAAGGCTCTTCGGCCCTTCGAGTATGCGCCGGTCAAACAAGTACCTAACTATTCTAATCCCATTTTCCAGCACTAGGCCCATTGCCTTGTATGCCATGGCATCGCAAGTGCACATCCAAAATAATCACAATCTCACAATCAAAATAATCAATAATTTTGTTCATGCCGAGAGGATATGATGTCTTAGACAGATAGAAATGTAATGCATATGGTGTTATTCTTCCATTGAAGGCGAAGTCTGCTGCTTATGACCAAAGAAATACTTATGATGAGGACTTTCTCTTTCTCTGAAACCACCTAAAACTGGCAATGCTACCCACCTAAAGTGAATCTGTGTACCTTTAAAGGTCAAAACGTTTAAATGCTGAGGGTTTGAAGGGCAACAAGTTCTCTAAATTTCAGGTGCCAGGCCGATTCTGCAGCTGAGATTGATGGCGTCAAGAACAACCATGAACTCAACACTCGGGTTTACAAATGTTAGACAACTCATTTGCTGCAAGGAATATTCAGCTTGGGGGATAAACTAAAGTTGCAGCAAAAGAATTTTCAAAAAATGTTTCAGACAATTCGCCCACCTTCTCCTTTCCGCCAACAATAGATATAAAAACTCCTCATACTCAAATTTTTATATGCCATTTTCTTTGTAGTTTTTTCTGTGTGCTTGGTTTATACATTTCTGCCCTCTTCCTTCATTGCTATTGCGTGTTTGAGCTACACAGCTTTAACAGACTTGCACGTATACAGATACCAAAATGTGACACAGGAAATGTGATGTGACTGGCAGATTGCACATCTAGTGCAACATTTGTAAATTTTAGCAGAATTCTTGGGCACCGCAATGAGCCAAAGGATATGTTCTCTTTTACCATCTGTCATCTGTGTTGCTTCTCTCTACCTCCCATCTCCTTCCTTCACCTGGGAACTGCAGGGTGGTATGGGGAAGGGGGCTGTTGAGAGCAATAGGCCACATTTTCTAGGGGTAGGCGCAGGGCACTTTCTGAGCAAACAATGAGACCAGCACTACAGGCTGGGTTTACCTCACTTGCTGCAAGGGAAGTGGGGGGGAAAGAGTGAATTATGAAAGCCTGTGTTATTTAATATATTTGTAACACACAATTTTGTATAGCAGAAACGTCTGCTACATTGTCCGTTTACCACAGCCAAGACAATCCCCCATTGCTGCAGCCCCTCCCATGCTAACACCTGAAGCTCTCATCCACCACTCCATTCTGCATTACCCTGCTAATCCCATCAGACCTGCACTCGGGGTGACCAACTCTTAGGAAATGAAGTAAGGGACACTTTGACTGTGCCACTGGGGAGGGTGCGGGCTGCTGGTGAACATGTGAGCAGAGGCCTAGCTGGTGGGGGTTTGGCAAGTGTCAGGGTGGGAGTGAAGAAGGGAGCCTTGAGACCATAATCAACAGGGATGGTGGGAGTTAAATCAAATAAATCTTACAACTTATCTTCTCGAGTGACAACATTATCATCTCTCTGCCGTCTCACTCAAGTCACTCAACCTCAACCCAGAAACCCCCAGGATCAGCTTCTCATAGAATGTCCTAGAAATACGGAACAAAAGGTGTCCCTTGGGACATGGGACCAACAGTCAAAATAATGGACAATCCTTTAAAATGTGGGACACTGGTTATGATCCAAGCCCCAGGCCTGGTTCCTACACCCAGGCTGCTAAAAGTGACTTCATGCTGTAAGCATGAACTTTAAATTTGTTAAGCACATTAAACAATTGAAAAATTGATAAATCTCCATTTTCGCCTCTCTCCATTAGGTGTCTCTTCACTTTTCCCTACTCCACCTCACCTTGTCCCTTCAAACTCAATCCACTGTTTGCTTGCTTCCCAGCTTGCAGACAGGAAATCAGTGCACACAGAGAAAGGATTTGATTAAAAAGGGAGTTATAATGGTTGATGGCAGTATCATTAGGAGACAGAGGGTAGGATATAGCCAGGTGTGCACTGGAGTGCTGCTTTGGGCTGCATGAGTGCTTCAGTTGGGTTTGGTGAGTGAGGGAGCTCGGCAAAGAGGGAAGGAACTGATCCTTTCATTTTCTACCTTTCCTCAGAAAGAAGAGCAGCAGCCTTAGTAAGTAGGACTTGGTGAGTATTTATAGTGTCCTTAATATTCTCTAAACTAGAGGAAGTAAAAGTAAAGGGAGTAATTTAAGGGCAAGTCACGGTAGGGCAGCTCAGCCATGTGGAATGCTCCTCCTGTGCGATTTTGGAAGTCAGGGACACTTCCAGTGCCCATGGTGACCACGTGTGCAGGAAATGTCTCCAGCTGCAGCTACCTGAAATCCACGTTCTGAATCGGGAGCAGCAGCTGAAGTCACTGTGAAGCATCCGCAGGGCTGTGATCTTCGTGGATAGCATGAGCAGTGAGGTGGTCACACTGCAGATAAAGAGTGCACAGGCAGAAAGGGAATGGATGGCTGCCAGACAGAGTAAACGCACTAGGCAGGTAATGCAGGAATCCCCTGCCTCCATTTGCTTCTCTAACAGATTTTCCCTTTTGGATGCTGCTAGGGGAGATGGTTTCTCAGGGAAATGCAGCGAGAGCCAAGTCTGTGGCACCATATGTGGCTCAGCGGCATGGGGTGGGGGCTGGGGGGAGAAGGGGGAAAAAAAGAGTGGGAGAGCAATAGTGATAGGGGATTCCATCACAAGGGGAACAGACAGACGTTTCTGGGGCCGCAGATGTGACACTAGGATGGTATGTTGCCTCTCGGGTGCCAGGGTCAAGGATGTCACTGAGCGGCTGCAGGGCATTCTGATGGGGGAGGGTGAACAGCCAGAGGTCGTGGTCCATATCAGTACCAATGACATAGGCCAAAAGAGGAATGAGGCCCTGCAAGCAGAATATAGGGAGCTAGGAAATTAATTAAAAAGCAGGACCTCAAAGGTAGTAATCTCAGGATTACTCCCAGTGCCACATGCTAGTGGGATCAGGAATAGGAGAATAGACCAGGTGAATAAGTGGCTGGAGAGATGGTGCAGGAGGAAGGGATTTAGATTCCTGAGGCACTGGAACTGATTCTGGGGAAGATGGGACCTGTACAAGCTGGACACGTTGCACTCCAGTGGGACCAATATACTCGCAGGGATATTTACTAGTACTGTGGGGGTGGGTTTAAACTAGAGTGGCAGGGGATGAGGACCTGAGTGGGAAGACACAAAAAAGGGAAACAAAGATGAAAGACAGAAAAGTAAAAAGCAAAAGTGGAGGGCAGAGGAAACGGGGGCTAGCAGCAAATAGGGCCATAGTACAAAAAAAAAGATAAGTAAAAAGACAAGTCTTAAGGCACTGTATCTGAATGTACGAGCAGTCACAATAAAGTAGATGAATTAACAGCGCAAATAGATGTATATAGGTATATGTTTGTAATTATAGAGACATGGCTGCAGGGTGACCAAGGCTGGGAACCGAATATCCAAGGGTATCTGATATTTAGGATGGACAGGCAAAAAGGAAAAGGAGGTGCTGTGGCATTGTTAGTCAAGGGTGAAATCAGTGCAATAGTGAGAGAGGATATTGGCTCAGAAAATCTAGATGCAGAATCAGTCTGGGTGGAGCTAAGAAGCAACAAAGGGCAGAAAACATTAGTGGGGATTATCTATAGGCCTCCAAACAGTCGTGATAAAGGTAGGGGACAGTATTAAACAGGAAATTAGAGATGCATGTAACAAGGGTGCCACAGTAATCATGGGTGACTTTAATCTACATATAGGCTGGGCAGACCAAATTAGCAATAATAGTGTGGCGGATGAATTCCTGGAGTGTGTACGAGGTTTTTTTTTTAGATCAGTATGTCGAGGAACCGGCTATCCTAGAATTGGTTTTGTGCAATGAGAAGGGGTTAATTAATAATCTTGTTGCGTGGGATCCTTTAAGGAACAGTGACCATAAAATGATAGAATTCTCTCTTAGGTTGGAAAGTGAAGTAGTCCAATCAGAAACTAGGGTCTTAAATCTAAACAATGGAAACTATGAAGGCATGAGGCGTGAGTTGGCTAAGATAGATTGGGGAATTTCATTAAGAGGCATGACAGTGGATAGGCAATGGCTAATATTTAAGGAACGAATGTATCAGAGCAAATAAACAATTACTTTCGTTCTGTCTTCACAGAGGAAGACACAAATAACTTCCCAGAAATACTAGGAAACCAAGGGTCTAGTGAGGAGGAGGATTTGAAGGAAATTCGTATTACTTACTAAAACAGTACTGGAGGAATTAATGGGACCGAAAGCCGATAAATTCCCAGGGCCTGATAATCTACAGCCCAGGGTAATAAAGGAGGGGGCCATGGAAATAATGGATGCATTGGTTGTCATCTTCCAAAATTCTGTAGATTCTGGAACAGTCTCGGCAGATTGGAGGGTAGCAAATGTAACCCCACTATTTAAAAAAAGAGGGAGAAAACCGGGAATTACAGACCAGTTAGCCTAACATCAGTAGTAGGGAAAATGCTAGAATCTATTATAAAGGATGTGATAACAGGACACAGAAAATATCAATGGGGTTAGACAAAGTCAACATGGATTTATGAAAGGGAAATTATGTTTGACAAACCTACTGGAGTTTTTTGAGCACATAACTAGCAGAATAGATAAGGGAGAACCAGTGGATGTGGATTTTCAGAAAGCTTTTGATAAAGTCCCACATAAGGGGTTAGTGTGTAAAATTAAAGCACATGGGGTTGGGGGGTAACATATTGGCATGGATTGAGAATTGGTTAGCAGACTGGAAGCAGTAAGAATAAATGGGTCTTTTTTCGAATGGCAGGCAGTGACTAGTGGGGTACAGGAGTACAGTGCTTGGGCCCCAGCTATTCACAACTATATCAATGATTTAGATGTGGGAACCAAATATAATGTGTCCAAGTTTGCTGCCGACACAAAACTAGGTAGGAATGTGAGTGGTGAGGAGGATGTTAAGAGGCTTCAAGGTGATACACATGGCAGATGAAGTATAACATGGATAAGTGTGAAGTTATCCACTTCCTTAGGAAAAACAGAATAGCAGAGTATTATTTAAATAGTGATAGTTAGGGAAATGTTGATGTACAAAGGGGCCTGGGTGTCCTTGTACACTAATCACTGAAAGCAAGCATGCAGGTGCAGCAAGCACTTAAGAAGGTAAATGATATGTTGGCCTTCACTGTGAGAGGACTTGAGTACAGGAGCAAGGATGTCTTACTGCAGCTCAGCAGGGTCTTGGCAAGACCACACCTGGAGTATTGTGTGCAGTTTTGGTCTCTTTACCTAAGAAAGAGCATACATGCCATAGAGAGAGTGCAGCAAAGTTTCACCAGACTGATTCCTGGGATGGCAGGACTATCGTATGAAGAGAGATTGGGCTGACTTGGCCTGTATTCACTGGGGTTTAGAAGAATGAGAGGGGATCTCATTGAAACGCATAAAATTCTGACAGGGCTGGGCAGACTGGATGCAAGGATGAAGTTTCCTCTGGCTGGGGGGTTCTGGAACAAGGGGTCACAATCTCAGGATACGGGGTAGACCATTTAGGACTGAGATGAGGAGAAACTCCTTCACTCAGAGGGTGGTGAACCTATGGAATTCTCTACCACAGAAGGCTGTGGAGGCTGTCATTGAATATATTTAAGGAAAGAAAGATAGATTTCTAGACTCTAAAGGCATCAAGGGATATAGGGAGAGAGCGGGAGTATGGCATTGAGATAGAGGATCAGCCCTGATCATATTGAATGGCTGAGCAGGCTCGAGGTGCCGAATGACCTACTCCTGCTGCTATTTTTCTATGTTTCTATTTAGAGTAAGAGAATGCTAAGTAGAAAGGAGGTTAAGAGCTCAAGGTAGAGAGAAGTGCTGCTAATGGGCGACTAATGACTGGTACAGGAGAGAAGACTAGAAACAGTGGGGGAGGGAGAAGCTTGTAAATTGCGCAGGAAACAACAAAGGGGTCAGAGATAGGAGGAACCATAGCTGAAGAAACTTAAATAAAAGCAAAAAACTGCGGATGCTGGAAATCCAAAACAAAAGCAAAAATACCTGGAAAAACTCAGCAGGTCTGACAGCATCTGCGGAGAGGAATACAGTTAATGTTTCGAGTCCAAATGACTCTCATTCAGACTCGAAACGTTAACTGTATTCCTCTCCGCAGATGCTGTCAGACCTGCTGAGTTTTTCCAGGTATTTTTGTTTTTGTTTTGAAGAAACTTAAACTCCACTGAATAGAACACAGGAAATAGGAGTAGACCATTCAGCCAGTCAAGCCTGCTCTGCCATTCAATACGAGCAAGGCTGAACTCGGGCTTCAACTCCATTTTACTGCCCACTCCCCATGTCCCTTAATTCCCTAAGACACCAAAAATCTGTCTATCCCAGCCTTAAGTATAGTCAACGATGAAGCATCCACAACCCTCTGGGGGAGAGAATTCCAAAGATTCACAATCCTTTGAGTGAAGTAACTTCTCCTCATCTCGGTCCTAAATGATCGGCCCCTCATCCTGAGGCTGTGCCTCCGTGTTTTAGATTCCCCGACCGGCAGAAACAACCTCTCAGCGTCCGCCCTATCAAACCTCTTCAGAATCTTAAATGTTTCAACGAGATCACCTCTCATTCTTCTAAACTCCAGAGAATAAGCCCAACTTACTCAGATTATCATAGGACAACGCCCTCACCCCAGGAGCCAATCTAGTGAACCTTCACTGTACCGCCTCCAATGCAAGTATATCTTTTCTTAAAGGCGGAGACCAAAACTGCATACAGTACTCCAGATGTGGTCTCACCAAAACCCTGTATAAATGTAGCAAAACTTCTTTATTCCTGCACCCCAATCCCCTTGCAATAAAGGTCAACATGCCATTTGCCTTCCTAATTGCTTGATGCACCTGGCTGCAAACATTGTGATCCTTGTATGGGCACACCTAATTCTCTTTGAACATTAACACGTACAAGTTTCGCACCTTTTAAAAAAAAATCTACTTTTCTATTCTAATGACTAAAGCGAATAACTTCACACTTCCCTACATTATACGCCACCTGCCATCTTGATGCCTATTCACATAACCTTTGCAGCCTGTGTCCTCCTCACAGCTTACATCCCACCTAGCTTGGTATCATCAGCAATTAAACAACTTATGTCAGAAGCAACTCTTTGGCAAGATTTTACTGAAGCATATATCTGTTGTGAAGTCTTGCTCATTGAAAGCATGTATATTGGAAAATCATTGGAAGTGAACAGATGATTTTGCAATACACATTCCCAGCAGGTTAGTTGTGTAAAATTAATTAGTTAGGAATGAAATAAGGTTGTAAAGACCTAGCATTATGCTGTACACAACTGAACATCAAATTTTAAGCATTATAAGCCCATAGAAACATTGCTACAAAGCATGATCCTTCAGTCCAATTAGAAAACTATTTCAACTTTTGGTTAGTAACTATTGGGATACACCAAAAGTACTAATGTTTTTTTTTAAAACTTACTTGAAGGTTGTAGTGACCCAACGCTGATTACCCGAGTGTCACCTAATATACAAACATGGGTCTCAAAGTATAAAACAGCACCACCTAGCTTGGAAGCCAAACAGTGCAGGACTCAATAGAATCAAGTAAAATCAGAAAACCATGGCCAAAACAATTACAAGGCATAATTGTAGGAAGTACAGGCTTCTAATATACAACGGATGCATAATTAGTGAATTTTCCATTACAACACATATGAGTTGAAGGATATGTTATTTTATAACAATAGGTAGGCCAGGTTTAGTACAGAACTGTTAATATACAATGACAACTAAGTCAAATTGCATTTTATTATTTGTCATTTTGGGATTTTTGCTGGTCATTTATTGATATTAAATTCTGCTAATTTTTACTTAGAACTGTAAATCAGTGGCCTCGATAATTATTGTATGCTTCATTATCTGCTCCTTTAAAAAAAAACCCAGACAGATGGCAGACAAGGTGTGGCATATATAGCTTTTCAATCAAGCTGGGTTTGTAGGTGGGCGGTAGGGTAGCTGAACTTTGGCAGTACAATCAGATGGTAAGTTCCGGCAGTATATCAGCATAGATTGAGACATCTTGGTGTTTAGCAGCAATGGGGAGGGCCTGGGTCCAGCAGCACAGATCATTGTTCTGTGCTTCTACAGCACTGAGGGCAGCAGGCATACAAAGGAATACTGAGATTTAGTAGTACAGAAGGAGTCCTGACGTCTGATAGCACAGACAATGGATCTTGGGATTAACACCTGGATTTGAAGGCACTGAGAAGAATCTCCAAGGGTTAGCCAAACCAGGAAGTGTAATGGATAGTTTGACTCACAAGGTGATGTAACAACCATGTAATGAATCTCGAAGCTTTGCAGATCTGGGCTTTCAGTTTGTAAAAGATTTCCAGAGTCAGTGAAAGCAGTGTTTTCCTCAATAAAAATTAAATTCCTTAAACACATATCACAGCTGCAAAAATCATTTTAACTTTCAAATAGGAGCATTGTCAGCAGCTTTATCAACATGGGAAAGCTGAGGGAAGGAGGAGCTTGTAACCAGCATCCAACAACATTGTGCGCCTATCAAATTCCAGAATTTACCTCAAAACATTCACCTCATAATTCATGAGACATTTTGTTGGAATTAAAACCCAAACTGGTTTATTGCTTCCAGATCGTTACATTTTAAATGCAATATAAAAATCTCTCGGTTACAGTGGAAATACAACACATTACTTAGGAATTTGTCTCTAATTCTCGTGCCCAAAAGTTTTAGTTAACCGTTGTAGATCAGCCTGGAGGCAGGCTATTACCGATATCTCCCAGCGATTGGTGTTAGGCCAATTATTTTTCACTTTTTACGAATGAACTGGTCGGTAAATTGACTGTTGGTGATTTGTGCAAGGGTAGAAAGGTTTACATACACTACAGGAACATGCCATACAATGGTAAATGGTTTTTAACTTGTTCAAATACAGTGTCATTCGCGTAGGGAGTAAGAACACAGAATATACTCATTACTTACATGGAAGAATACTGAAAGCGGTTCATAAGATTGTAAGAAATAGGAGCAATAGGCAATTCAGTTCCTAGAGCCCATCAATAAGATCATGGCTGATCTGATCATGGCCTCAACTCCACTTTCCTGCCTACCCTCCATAACCCTTGACTCCCTTCTTGATCAATAATCTATGCAACTCAGTCTTGAATATATTCAATGACTCAGCCTCCACTGCTTTTTACGGAACATAATTCCAAAGACTAACGACATTGGGAGAAGAAATTCCTCATCTCCATCTTAAATGGGAGACCCCTTATTTTTAAACTGTGCCCCCTTGTTCTAGATTCCGCCACAATAGGAAATATCCTCCCATCATCTACCCTATCAAGCCCCCTCAGAATCTTTGTTTCACTTCTCATTCTTCTAATCTCCAATGAGTATAGGCCCAACCAGCTCAACCTTTCTGCATTAGACAACCCTTCATCCCAGGAATCAGCCTAGTGAACCTTATCTGAACTGCTTCCAATGCAAGTATATCCCTCCTCAAGTAAGGAAACCAAAACTGTACACAATGCTCCAGGTGCGGACTCACCAATGTCCTGACCGATTCTAACAAGGTTTCCCTACTTTTATGCTCCATCCCTCTTGCAATAAAGGCCAACATTCCATTTGCCTTCCTAATTACTTGCTGTACCTGCAAGCTAACTTTTTTTGATTCATGTACAAGGGCACCCAGATCCTCTTCTACTGCTGCATTCTGCAGTTTCTCTCCATTTAAATAATATTCTGCTTTTCTATTCTTCCTACCAAAGGGACCTCACATTTTACTCTATCTGCCAATTTTTTGCCCACTCACTTAACCTATCTATATCCCTTGCAGACTCTTTGTATCCTCCTTACAACTCGCTTTCAAACCTTTGTATCAGCAAATTTGGCTAAAATACAGCCTGTCCCTTCATCCATATCATTAATAGATTGTAAATAGTTGAGGCCTCAGCACTGACCCCTGTGGCATGCCACTAGTTACAGTTTTCCAACCTGAAAATTTATTCCAACTCTGTTTCCTGTTAGTCAACCCATACTAATATATCATCCCCAACACTGTGTGTTCTTATCTTACCTTTTATGTGGCACCTTATCGAATGCCTTTTGGGCATCCAAATACACTACATCTACTGATGCCCCTTTATCCACCTGGCTTGTTCCATCCTCAAATAAATTTGTCAAACACAATTTCCTTTTCACAGAACCATGTTGACTATGCCTCATCGTATTATGATTTTCTAAATGTCCTGCTGCTACCTCCTTAGCAATTTCCCAATGACACGTTAGACCAACTAGCATGTAGTTTCTTGCTTTCTGTCTCCTGCCTTTCTTTAATAGAGGCGTTACATTTGTGGTTTTCCAATCCGCTGGGGCCTTTCCAATCATCTAGGCAATTTTGGAAGATTACAGCCAAGGTATCCACCATCTCTGCAGCCACTTCCTTTGAGACCCCAGGATGCAGGCCATCAGGTCCAGGGCACTTGTCATCCTTTGGACCTTTAGTCTTCCGAGTACTTTTTCCCTCGTGATCATTTTAAGTTCTTCCCTCCATTTTGCCTCTTAATTTTCTATTATTCTTGGATGCTTTCTGTGGTTTCTGCTGTGAAGGCAGATACAAAATACTTGCTCAAAGTCTCTGCCATTTCCTTGTTTCCCATTATGAATTCTCCAGTCTCACTCTCAAAGGGGCTAACACTTGCTTTAGCTAATCTCTTCCTTTTTATATACTTGTAGAAGCTTTACTGTGTTTTCTTTTAAAGTTCTTGCTAGTTTTCTTTCATACTCCAATGTCTCCCTTTTTTTAAAAAAAATAAAATTACCCTTTGCTAGTTTCTAAAATGTTCCCATTCTTCTGGCCTACCACTAATCTTTGCAGCATTGTACGTATTTTCTTTCAATTTGACACCATCCTTAACTTCCTTGGTTAGCCATGGATAATGCATTCTTGGCGCAGTGTTTTTCTCAATGAAATACATCTTTGTTGAGGGTTATAAAATATCTCCTTATAGCTATTTTTGCCAATTTGATATGTTCAGCCTATAAGATTAAAGTTTCTTACGGTTATTGAAGTACCTTTCTCACAAGCCCCCATTACTTCTTGATTTATAACCTGTCCTAGTGTAGCTACTGTCAAGGGTCCTATAAGCCACTCCCACCAGTGACTTATTTCCTTTGCTATTTCTTATCTCGCCCCAAACTGATTGTTTTATTTTGAACTTCAGAACCAAGATCATTGCTCACTACTGTATTAATTTCATTCTTTATTCAGAGCACCCACCAGCTTTTCCTTTCTTCCTGTCTTTCTGAAATGTTAAAAAGGGATCTGCTTATTATTCTGCACAAATCACTGAAGGTTCTTGATCAATGCACAGAAGTCACAGCCAAACCAAATGGGTCATAAAACCATTCAATACCTTTCATCATTGTACAGGTTATTGGCATACTGTGTCTAGTTTTTGCCATCTCACACAGTGAGTGATATAGTGCCCCCGCAAATGATTCAGGGGAAAGTTATGGCAATTCCTAGCTGGAGGAACTGTATTTACACAGATAGGCTTAAAGAGCTTCCCACTTATCTGGATGAGTCCAGTTCCAACAACACAAAAAGGCTTGACATCTTTCAGGACAAAGCTGTCCACTTAATTGCCACCCCATTCGTCACTTAAACATTCACTCCCACCACCACCAGTGCACAGTAGCAACAGTATACACCATCTTCTACAAGATGCACTGAAGCAACTCACTAAGGTTCCTCTGACAGCACCTTCCAAATCTGCGACCTCCTAGAAAGACAAGAGCAGCAGATGCATGGGAATACCACCACCTGCAAATTCCCAAGCCACTCACCATATTGACCTGAAACTCATCCTGAATGGTGCTCTGTGTGTTCCTACACCACATGGATTGCAGCAATTCAAGCCGCCACCTGTTCAACTGCAAGTAGGGATGGGAAATAAATGTTGGCCTTGCCAGCAACACACACATTCCATGAAGGAATTAAAAAAGGCTGGGTCTATTTACTTTAGAGCAGCGTAGACTTACAGACACTAATAGGTGGTTTTGGCTGAAGAGAGAGAGGCATAGTAATGCTCGAAATGGTTATCTGACAGATGACTAATTGGTACAACAGGCATCTTCAAGTTTGAGACTTTCGGACTTGACAGAGTGAAGGTAGGACCTGTATCGGGGCACTAGCCGCAGTGGGAGCTTGTGATTGATCGAAGCCTGGACATTAAAGGCAGTGGTAAGGAAACAATTTAGCAAGCTAACAGCAGAGATCTCAAGATGCATAAAAACGTAGATAAAGAGGAGTTGGAGATTTGAGTGCGAATATTCGATGGACACAATGCAAGCAGGAATGAAAACCAATTATTAAATATAGATTGAATTTAATCATGACAAAAAAGTAGGACAGGCAAGATATGTGTTACAGGGAGTAAATATTTCATATACCAGTTTTAATACAGATATGTTAAAACAGCCCAAATAGGACTCTAAATAAATCACACTAAGTAAATCGTATGGATTCAGCCCAGAAAGGAATTGTCTTTTGAATCAAATGAAGCTGATAGTTTAGTTGGATCACAAAAAATATTGTGATACATTGAGTCTAAGTTAAAAGAAAAAGTTTAGAAAATCATCTGTGAAAAGGCTGCTCATAAATATCTGAAGTACTGGAGTCCGTGGAGGAAAAAATCCTGAAGAGGTGGAAACAAACTGGAACTAAATGAATAAAGGAAGAGGCTCAATGAAAATTTACAAAAGGCAAAAGGCAGTGAATTTCTAAAAATACGACAAAGCTGACTGTTGGAGGAAAACAGTACCAGCAGAAGGTGTAAACTATTGCAAACAATGCTAAGTTCGAGCTGACAATACCAATTCCTTGAGGAGAGCATTTCTTACCCACCAAGTTTTAAGCCTGGTCATTTAGCAACTATTGACCCATCACCCCGACCCTCACCCCAATTAGTTGCAAATAATCAAGTTTCAACTCCTTGCCTTCAACAAGGTCCTAATCCCATATTGGACAAGATTTTGGCTCCTTACTCTTAGCTCCTGATGAGCAAGATTCCAGTCCCTTCCTTTCCCCTCAACCCCTGGACAGGAACCTATTCGCACATAAAATCAAGTAATAATTATGAAGCATTCAAAACTACTGGAGGCTGGAAGATTGCAAGTTCAAATAGCTAGCAAGTATCGGTTAAAGTGCCAGCATGAGAAAAATGATTGATGTAAAATGAGAAACTGATCCAAAAGCTTCCAACAGTCCAACTAATGAACAAATGACATCACAGCCTACTCCTCCCAGAGTGTGGAATTCATGGACCTTCCCCACTGCCTCAGTGAACATTCAATCATAGATTCTATTCAATTCCTTCCTCCCCACGTCACATTACCGCTCAAATTCCTATTCACTGCTGGCTGCATGTAACAACTCCCCCTCAATGATTATTTCCCATTCCAACCCACTCACTAATTCATTACTCCACCTTCTCAGTGGCTGCAGTTCCCTTACAAGCTACTCCTGCACAGCTTCACTTCCTCTTTCAGTATCCCTCCAGCTACATTTCCTATCCACAGCCAACTCCTACCTGTCCCAACAGCCTCGATTTCACCTCCTCCAATGGCAGGCTGTCCTATGTCTCAACGCCCCTACTGCAACGGATCCTTTTCTTACCCAAGCTGGCCTACATGTAACTCCAGTCACACACCTACACGGCTTATTCTTAAATGCCCTCTGAAGCAGTTTGTACTTGGATCAAACCCCTACAAAGAATAAAAGCAGAAGGGCCACTTGACTTTTACCTAGGCATCAGATCAGGATACAGTGAAGGAGCCACCACAGGATTTCAAGGAAACCAAGTCCCATCTTCACATTAAGGACACCTCCCACCTTGTGATTGAGAACCAATTTGGAACTCAAACCTGTACAGCAATGAGGGGCTTCGGGTCATCAGCAGAATTATAAGCCACCACAAACTATAACCTCGTGTAACTGCTGGTATGATCCTGAACCAGTCCCTCAAATGTTTCGTACGATCAGTTAGGTACCAGTAACCTTTTGTTTAAAGTAGACAAAGTTTGAGATTCAAGACACCTGAGAATAAATTCACAAGATTCCATGGATTTTGAACAAACAAAAATAAACTTTACTGTACAAGGTCAGAAACATTAAATAATTTACAATATCTACCTTATACTCCAATATTCAGGGTTAACAGGAGTTATGTGAATTATATGTGAATTAACAGGCAAACTATGATCGAACACACCACACCGCACAATAAATGGCACATGCGTCCAAGACAGGTTCCACAGATTTCTCAACAACCCATTCAGCCATCAGTAGATACGGAGTTAACTAATCTCATTGAAACTCACTCTCTCACGATGAACTCCAGCCTTCACCTTCGAAGATTTCACCCCGGGAATTCTCTCCAAAACTCACTCCAAATCAGATGGCCTCAACAACGGCCCACCTCAAAGGGTTTCAATCTCAACTTCCACGACTCTGTTCCCTTGGATTCCCAAGTCTGCGCTCCAGCACCAATTCACAAGTACAACTTCTGCTCTTTAACCGCAACGAGAACATTACTGCTCCAGAGTTACCCTTGCCCCAGTGGCCCACAACACAGAGTCACCTATGCTCTGCTGCCTTCTTAGGTCTTCATGGCTTCTCCTGAGCCCCCATTACTAAACGTCTGCCAACCGCAGCCCTTTTCTCCCTGCAGCCTCTTTCTCTGCTCCTTTCTCTTTCTTAACTGGGACCCCTCCCTGTTCCCAGTCTGGGACTGCCTTTGGGACCTCTTCCTGTCCCCAACCTGGGACTCTTCTTGATTCTGGTGCTCCGCTCCATGGTTGGGGTTTTTGAAGAGTTTTCTTTTTACACAGGTGCACTGGGCCTGTGTCATCAGCCTGAAGAACTACAAAACGTCAGATTGCGCATGTGCCACCCGCTCCCAGTCTACGCATGGGCGAAGACTCCCAAGGCATGCTGGGAGTTACAGTTCCCAGCCTCCAACCGGCAGCGAGTTAAGTCTGGATCCCACATATCCCACATTCCTCCATCATCATCAAGCCTGCTACCCAACTCTGGTTCAATGAAGAATGTAGAAGAACATACCAAGCATGCTTGGAAATGAGGTGCCAACCTGGTGAAACTACAACAAAGAACTATATGCATGTTAAACAGCAGTATCAGTTAAGCAATCTCAACCAATGAACACGGTCAAAGTTCTGCAGTCTTGCCACATTGCAAATGGTAAATTAGACAACTAACCAGAGGACAAAACACCATGAACATACCCAATCCATCTTCAGCCAATTTACCGAGTGGATAATCCTTCTTGGCCTCCTCCCGAGGTCCCCACAATCACAGGTGCCAACCTTCAATCAATTCAATTCACTCCACGTCATCATTAAGTGGCTGAGTGCTTTCAACTCAGCAGAGACTATGGGCCCCCACATCCTGGTTGTGAAGGCCTGTGCTCCAGGAATAGCCATGCCCCTAGCCAAGTTGCTGCAGTACAGCTACAACACCAACATCTACCAGATAATGTGAAAAATTGCTTAGTTGTGTTCTGTCAATAAAAAAGTACAACATATCCAACCCAGCTAATTACTGCCCTGCAATCCTACTTAAGTGTGAGAGAGCACTAAATTCCAGAAGTGAGGTTTGAGTGACTGTCCTCAACATCAATAGAGTGCAGCACCAAGGGGCCGTAGTAAACCTGAAGACAACAGCGATCATGGAGAAAACCCACCTTAGCTGGAATCGCACCCGGTACAAAGGAAGGTAGTTATAATTGCGTGAAACCAATCATTTAGCCTCAGGACATTCCAGCAGGAGATCCTCAGAGTCCTACCGCCCTACCCCAACTATCTTCAGCTGATTCAATGACCTTCCCTCCCTCTTAAAGTCAGAAGCGCGGCTAGTTACTGATGATTGCTAAACATTCAACTCTATTCACAATTCCAAATGAGGCAGCCTATTCCCACACGCAGGAGGCCCCGGCCAACATCCAGGCTTAAACTAGATAAGCGGCAAATAACATTTGTACCTCACAGGTGCCAGGCAATGACTGTCTTCAAAGAGAGAATCTAACTACCTCCCCATGCCATTCAATGGCATTATCACAGTCCCTCCCCACCAGCAACTCAAGTGAGCCAGCAAAAAATTCCATGGCTACTTACAGCAGATCAGATGCTGGGTATTCTGCCAAGAGTGGCTCAACTCTTGATTCCCCAAAGTCTTTCCACCAGCTCAAGACAGTCAGTGGTGCGATGAAATCTTGCCACTTGCCTGGGTGAGTGCAGCTGCAACGCCATTCCAGTAGCTAGACATCACCCAGGGCAAAGCTGTCTGCTTCATTAACAACCTCATCCATTCACCTGAATATTCATTCATCCTATGAGTGATGCCCATATCAAAGTATAATTTGCAAGAAATCTTACAGCAGCACGGCACAGCCATTTAGCTAATCATGCCAGTCAGTATTCATTTCCTTGCCCCTTCCAAACCAGCTGGCTGCTCTCAAATATTTCTCATTTCCTCTTAATTGAGCTGAACATCAATACCACAAGTGGTAGAGTATTCCATGACTTTCCCTTTAATGCTTCTAGCATTAATACAAAACTTATGTCTGGTTACCAATTCACCAATCATTAGAACTAACCTTTCAATTTGTACATACACAAGCCCTTTCATAACCAACTCTTCAAGATCCACTTAACCTTTTCCACTCTAGTGAATTTAGCCTGATGTCTATTATAACCATAGCTCCTCAGCCCCAGTGCCATTCCATCGGACATGACATTGCTCCTTTGCAGGGTTAAATTTTATTTTCCATAATGCAGAGCCCAATCATCCAGCTGCAGCCTAACCAATTATGAGATGCATTTACAACCTTGCCTTTCTATTCACCATCCCTATGAATAAATTGCAGAATCCCATTTGCCCTTTATATACCTTTTCTCCCCCTGTAATCTCAATTTTTATTTTGCATTTACAGTGCATTGGCAGGCTTGATACAAAGTGGCTTTGCTTCACATTTGGTCGGAGTTTAGTGTCAATGGAGCCTAAATCTGGGGTTAGGGGCCATCCTGATACTTTAGTAAAGCCAGACCAAATTCCCTCAAATAAAAGCAAAATACTGCAGATGCTGGAAATCTAAAATAAAAACAGAAAATTCTGGAAAAACCCAGCAGGTCTGACAGCATCTGTAGAGAGAGAAACAGAGTTGATGTTTCGAGACCGTACGACTCTTCTTCAGAACTCTGAAAATCTCAGCAGCTGTCAGGCCTGCTGAGATTTTCCATCATTTTCTGTTTTTATTTAAAATTCCCTGAAGTAAGCACTCCAATTCACTCTGAACTCAGGATTTATACCAAACACATTAATCACAGCGCAAAGAAGAAACCGCTCTGGAGCAATGTTAAACTGTTGTAGAGTTCCATCTTCCTGTTCCCCTCTGTCCAAGGAGAGCATACAGATCCAGTGAGCAGGTACATTCCATTAGACTCATTACACCACAAACATTTTTATACGATTTATTAATCATATAAATCATTAACATTAATCAGCACACGGCCAACATATTGAAAGGTCTGACCCACAAGCATTACAAAACACCATGTACTCAAAACACCAATGTTCTCAAAAATCAGGAGATTTCTGTTGGCTCAAATCTCAATTTCTATCACAATACAACTCATCATTCACAAATAGTTTCGATTAACAAAGCTGAGCAATGCACTTTATAGCATGTTAGTGCTCTAATGTAGAGATTCACTCAGTAGGAGGATGAGCTTTACAGTCACAACTCCCAAAAGTTGATTTCCCAATCACAGTTGCCAAGTGCTTTTCCACAGAGTGGATAAAACTGGAGGGTGAACTGTTCCAGGCTATTGTTAAATATTACCTCGTAGCCAGCAATAAAGCAAAGCTTTGAAAGGCCTTGAGAATGCTTGCTTGCCTACCCTCTCACTCTAGTATTGCATTCAAAAGCAAAGTTAAGAGAAGATGAAGAATAAGTTTTAAAAGTTTAACTTTTCTATGGTGTTTGGCTGCAATACAATAATTCAGCAAAGTCGACGAATTCATCATTCTTGTGCCAACATTTCAAGATCAGCAACACTTACTTGTGACATAGATTCTTCAAATGGACTTGAACTCGTAATTCTCGTCTTTTCTTCAATGGGTTGAACAGGAGTAGAGTCTGCCCAGCCAGTCAACTGAGTGTTACTGGAAAGGGCAGGTTCTGTCCTGCTGCACTGACTCATTTCTTCTTTAAAGGCACCAAGAGACTGCTCTTCACCAAAAGCTGCCCACGATGTGCTTTCAGCTGCTGAATCCCCAAAAGCATTCCACTCAGTGTCTTGCCCATCAGTTGAAAAGTCTTCATCACTCTTGAATCCTGCAAACTCGGACTCATTTTTAGTTTCCTGAATGGATCCAAATTCTCCAAAATCCTCTTCGTCATTGGTCTTTGTAACCGTGGTGGCAGTTCCATGCTTACCAAACTCCATGTCTTTTTCATGACAAACAATAAGCTCTTTTTCCACCCCCTTCTCTGCTGGAGATGGAGAAAAATTAGCAAACGTTTTTTGAGAGTCAGTGCTCACGCTACCAAAGTCACCAAACTCGTCTTTGACATCAGCTTCATGAAATGTTGCAAACTCTTCTGTTGTCAGCTTTGAAGCTGTTTTGCTGTCAGAGTTTACACAATGCACATCAGCTGTTCCAAAATCATCATCCGTAGCATCAGAATTCAACACTGAACTAAAAGTAAAAAAATCACCATCTTGTGAACAGTTGCTTCTTGAAATTCCAAAACGATCAGACTCATTTTCCTCTGTCCGTTTCATATCAGTTTCCGGTAGTTCATCACTGACTATATGGCCTTGTTCAATCGTAGACCTTTTACATACAACACTGTCTGTAAAATCACCATACCCTTCCTCATCACAACTATACATTTCCAAATCTAGTTCTTGTTTTACCCTATCTGATTGATCTGTATCTAATTGAATCTCTCTACTTTCTGTGGCACTGGTTTCTGTTACTACGTCCAAAGATTCATGAACTGACTGCTGAGCATTTTGATCCCTAGTTTCAATGTGTTCCATTGATTCTGATGAGTTCCAATTACTATGAGCAATGCTTGTGTCAGCTGAAGTACTAGGTTGAGAGGAGTTGCACTGGGTGTGTTCTATATCTGCATTTGTACCATTCCCACTTTTACATCTTGAAGCAGCTTTCAGTTTATCACAATCCACTGCAAAGTTCGAACTGACATCTGGCAGTTCCCCTAAAGCTGAATGATTGACAGCATCATGCTCTCCTTTTAGTGGCGCTTTGCTAATAGTAGACAGAGACCCACTTACATTTTCTTTTGTTAAACTGGCAGACTCTTTAACAGTTGAAAATGCAGAAAACTCAGCAAAGTCCTCAAATGGTCTAGGCATAGACTCCGACCAGTATTCAGAAATGTGAACATTTGTAGTTTTTTGATCATTTCTGGTGTCCATATTTTCTATTCCCTGAGTGTGTGTTGATTCTTTTGTTGGGTATCCATTTGTGAGAATTTCTGGGTTGTTCTTTTTACCATTGCAGTACTCTTCTGGTTCTGAATCTACTGCATGAGCATCCTTCACCAGGCTATCAAATTTAGCAGTTACTTCCATTTGTTTTATGGATGCTATTGTTTGTTCTGTTGCTGTATAATCAAAATCATTTCTTGAAGATTTCGATCGAATTGCATCCTTATCAGTACTTATAGATACGTCATTTGGCATTCCTTCTGCCGATCTCGAAAAGCCTGAAAGAAAGTCTTTGCCCTCAATGGCACTTGCTGAATGAAAGTCAGCAAATGCATCTGTATGACTGGAGTATTCATGGCCAGGCACAAAATGGTTCTGGGGCATAAAGCTCCCATGGTGGTCTTCTAAATCAAAGTCAGTATAACCAAGGGTTGAACTACCAACTCCTGAAAAACCACCAAATTCACCAAACTCCTCATCATCAATTTCAGTCCCATCATCTAGTGGTGGTGGTGATGAAGAATACATTCGAATAATGTCTGGTTCCATGGTGTTTCCCCTCAGTCAGTTTGTTACACCTAGAGAGAAGAACAGAAGTTAAGAACATGAGAAATCTGGAACTTCCTATTTCAGGTAAACCTATCAATAATTATTGCTAACCAGACCAGTATCAAACCACATGTAAGCATTCTGGAAATTAACTCTAAATCATATTAATCTCTGAGAATACATTTCCCATGTGAAACTAGAAACAGCAAATGTGAATGGGAATTTTAAAAAACTTTAAATTTCCAATATAAATAAACTGACGCACAGATGCCTTCAAAAGAAATAAAATATGACAATTGCAGTCAAAACCTTGTATATTAATACTGGTTGATCTTCCATGGAATTGCACAATCAAGACCAACTCTAATCTTCAGGTTAAATGACAAGCATAAAAACAATTCAGTCACTGCTTTAATCTATTAGTTTATATGCGTTAATATTTATAATTTAACAGCAAACATAATGATATGGGTAACAGGGAAACAAAGTCGGCTTCTTATAGAATTAAAACAGAAGAGAAAATTTAGACCAATTCAGTTTAAAAGATGTGAAGCTGTGGATTGCACTGAATTGAACTAAAGAAAATCTTCACAGAGAATCACAAGTGCGCAAAGTATAAAGGATCCTCTAGTAGAACTTCCTATAACCTACAGCCACAGATTTTCTGTCCCTGAGCTACCAGCAGTTAGTTTGTCAAGTTCAGTTAAAATGGTCAGGTGAAAAGCCCTGTAAATGTGTAGCAGCTTGCCTTAGAGAACAAGTTCCAGCATTATTAATCTTTCTGCACAGGAACACTTCCAGATGGCAATATGCAGTGCAATACTGGCAACAGAGCTCATGGGAATCACCCACAAGGTCACTCATTGTATAAACTTTGATAGGAGACTAGCTAACTACAAACACTAAAATCAAAATTAAGGACTTGACAATGCTGAAGTGATGACAAATGGTTTTATAAATAATCGGAGATATATCCAAAAAGGGTGGACTAGCCTTTAGGTTGCAGGACGATAATGTTAACAAGGGACTGCAGCATGGGTTAAATGAGACTATAATGCTTGCAGATGCGACTTGAAGCATTTACAGCCTAACCAATTAAGAGTAAATTAGGATTAGCTACAGAATATTTTAAATTGTGCAAAAAAAATCTAAATTGAGTTTACAGGCAGCAATTAAAGTGCAACCAGTTAGCATAACATTAGGTGATTGCTCAATTCATATAAAATACGTTCCAGAGTATAAATGTGTTGCTCACTTTCTTTTATCTGAAGTTCTTTGATTTCTTCTATGTTGCTATGTAAGTGGGAGACAATTTTCCAAAGATGTCCATAAAACTTCTAACAATTCTGTAAACTATAATTTCCATCGGTAAGCAAGCAGTGCAAATTGAGGACTTCATGAAAATCCAAGCAGCTCTGTCTAATGCTTCATGTTACTTGGCAGTTCAATTTATTCAGTATTGATTATTTTCAGTAAGTTAGAAAGGGATGTAAAGACAAAGTTAACACCAGGACTTATTTAATTATCAGCATACCTGAAATCCACGTTGCTGTACCACTTTTTAATTCAATAATGTACTGAAAACCCATCTAAAACTGAAAACCCAATCAAACCTCAAATGATAAAAATAAATTCTATAATTTTAGCAGCATTAAACTACAGATTCCTACATATTCTAGTGCTTTCTCTGCAATTATTACGGCATGGTTTCACGCAATCAGAATTGGATTCCTCTGCTGGCTCAGATAGTTAAGGCATTGAGTAACTGAGCTACTCAAACAAGGAAAATTCCTGATGTAGTCAGGATGACAGCAGGGGTAGTACAACTTACCTCAATACACCTGCACTGGACTCAGAGGAAGGTTGGGGGGGGAGGTTTGCCAAAATTGCCATTTTGATTGCTGTCCAACAATCGGTTGGGCATGTGCACAATGCTGAGAACAGGGTCAGACTCAGCTGCAGTATTCCTGTTGGTTGCATATCCTGATCATTGTTACAGCACATCCTAGCTACAGCGGGGAGAAAATTGATGGAGGATAAAGACATAAATAGGTTACCTACAGGATATTAGATGGATTCTACTACTCTTTGTATGTTTTAGGCTTGCTTAAAGCAACATATGTTATGCCAAAGAGGAGCAGTGGAACCAGAGAAGTTCAGAATTTACAGAATGAGGCGGATAACATGCAAATGGTCATAACAATGCAGAAGAAATTTAGTGCAAAGTTTGAAGTGCTACATATTGGAAGGTAAGAGGCAATTGCTTTTATATAAAGAACGAAAGAACAAATTTGACTTTATATAGCATGCTTCACATTCTCAGGATGCCTGAAGTGGCTTCACAGTTAATTAATTAGTTCTGAATGGTAGTCAATGAGGTGACCTTGGGAAAAGCAGCAGCCAACTTAAAGAGCAAAGTGCCACAATAAAGATAAACAACCAGATCATCTGTTTCGTGTGTGATGAAGAATAAACGTTGGCCCAGACACCAGGAAAACACAAAACAAAAACAAAAATATCTGGAAAAACTCAGCAGGTCTGGCAGC
Source organism: Cetorhinus maximus (assembly GCF_964194155.1). Taxonomy (NCBI): domain Eukaryota; kingdom Metazoa; phylum Chordata; class Chondrichthyes; order Lamniformes; family Cetorhinidae; genus Cetorhinus; species Cetorhinus maximus. The sequence continues at coordinate 13,689,663 of NC_135892.1, forward strand.
ATCTGCGGATAGGAGCACAGTTAACGTTTCAAGTCCGAATGACCCTTCAACAGAAGACAGGTGAAATATAAGCTGATTTAAGGGGGGGTGGGACAAGAAGAGCTGCATAGAGGGCCAGTGATAGGTGGAGATAACCAAAAGATGTCACAGACAAAAGGACAAAGAGGTGTTGAAGGTGGTGATATTATCTAAAGGAATGTGCTAATTAAGGGTAGAAAGCAGGCCGAGCAAGGTACAGATAGCCCTAGTGTGGGTGGGGTGGGGGGGGAAGGGATCGAAATAGGCTAAAAGGTAGAGATAAAACAATGGATGGAAATACATTTAAAAATAATGGAAGTAGGTGGGAAAAGAAAAATCTATATAAATTATTGGAAAAAACAAAAAGGAGGGGGAAAATCGGAAAGGGGGTGGGGATGGAGGAGAGAGTTCATGATCTAAAATTGTTGAACTCAACATTCAGTCCAGAAGGCTGTAAAGTGCCTAGTCGGAAGGTGAGGTGCTGTTCCTCCAGTTTGCATTCAGCTTCACTGGAACAATGCAGCAAGCCAAGGACGGACATGTGGGCATGAGAGCAGGGTGGAGTGTTAAAATGGCAAGCGACAGGGAGGTCTGGGTAATACTTGCGGACAGACCGAAGGTGTTCTGCAAAGCGGTCACCCAGTCTGCGTTTGGTCTCTTCTGCAAATAGTTGCATGTGGCTACTTCCGCATTCCAATTTATTTCTTTTACACTTCCCTTTGGTTCGCTTGGCCCCCTATTTTTCCCTGTTTGCCACAATTGGAGATCTACAAATATTCATATTTCAGCAAGGTTTGGGATGTCACAAAGCGACAGAAACTGAGAGATGTTCCGCTTAATTGGACACAGGTCCAATACACCTCAGGTGCCTTTACATCATACGGAGGAGTGATCGCCCTAGCCAGCTGATAGAGCAAGAACTTTGAGCGATGAATGAAAACATAGCTCAACATATTCAAAAATTACCTGGAAAGAATGCCTCATCAAAATGCAACTGTGAATCAGCCACATATCACTAAAGATAAGAGCTATGGCATATATTGATTTCTTTAATTCCAGTCACTAAGAAAGTGTTATACATGCAACACAATCAATAAAGATGGCCAACAGTGTAGCAATAGTAGGGAGGCTGTGGGTCGGGATTCCACAAAAGACCAGTTATTGGAGCAGAGAGTTCAGGAGGCTTGTCGGGCTAGAGGAGAATACAGAGAAATGAGAGACAAGGCCATGAAGCAGTTTTAATACAAGTTATGATTATTTTAGTTTTGTTATGGGTTTTATAATGCACTAAATAAAAATTCCAGATCACTCATTGGTACTCAGCGTGCGCAAATCTTACAACATGTTACATTACATCATACTAGAATAGTTCTGTAGATTTATGTAAACATAACACCCCCACACTCAACAGGGGTGATTCTGTACATTCTGCAAAATTCACAGTTAAATCGAATAGTATTGTATTTTTGTGTTGTGCAAATGATCTGCATTTATATAATGAAAATCCTACTTAAATGAAGAAAATATTTACAAGTGGCATACTGCAGTGAATGGGGAAGATGAACTGAACCAAGACAGAAGGACCATGTTTGGGACGTGATACAAATTTACATTATGAGTAAAGATTTTACAGAAAGTGCAGCATGTAAAAAATGATGGGATCATGCTATATAATTGGCAAGTATCTTAATGGAAATACCCTGTGTACTGTAATCTTGCACTGAATCCCTTATGCGTTATTGATTTTGGTGTTAAATGTCTCTACATGAAGTACAGTTATTTTTAAACTCAGGACAAGTTTTAACATATTATTTTCGTTATTATTTTCTTCCAAGTTCTTGCATTGAAAGTGGTTGAGGGTGTAGGCACGTAAGCTGTTCCCAGGCTTCAGTTCATGTCACTCAGACACTAGAAAATACTGACATGCATTCCAACAACGCATCCATCTGATTTTCCTTCCCACTTGCCCGGCAGCTTCAGCTAAAGATCCTCCACAGCCGGTGCCCAGAAATTGACCCTGTGCTTCAACACACACGGCACCATGCACTTAGTGTTCCTTAGTGTTTTCAGCAACTTCTGCAAATTAGCTACACTTCTGTCTAATCACAACTTAACTCTCTTTACAGAAACTTACAAAATTGGAGAGTCAAGTACTGCCCTGTACATTATTTTGAGATTGAAGTTATATATTTAACATCAAACACAATTTTCTACAACACATATGTAACAGCATTAAAAAACTGCATTTCAGGAAGAAAAGTTAACTGGATCTAATGTGGAAAAATTAATGAAATGCATGAAAAATACATAAAAACAACTCGCATTCTCAGGTCTACTCTTTATGACTGTTTCCCATCACAAAAAAGTCAGTAATTCGAATTCGATATTTAAAGTCTTTGACTTTCCTGCACTCAATGAAGGACTGAAATAGAAGTTAGTGTTAAAACTAGATTGCCGCCCATGCTTGGTGACTGAAAGCAGATTGCAATTGAAAGTTTAGAACAGGTTTTAAAACAAGGTAACAAAGTTTACGAGAAACAGAAATATTTACACGTCCATTTGAGTCAATCCACGAGACCAAGCAGTTTGAAAATACTGTATAAAAAGTAGATGCAAGTATAGCTTCAAATAGCAGACTCTGACGAGTGTTTCGCCATGGTGACAGAGGAATTGAGAAATTCAGGTGGCATTATACACCACAGCAGTAAAGGCATCATCTATTGAAACCAGAAAAATGAAATTGTAACCCTGTGGTCGTTTGCAGATATTTATGTTTTGAATATATGTTAGTGGGAATTGTTATTCTGCCAGCAGTGGAGATCATGGTGTGCAAAAACCAATGCGCCTAATTGTTATTGTACAAAAACATCTACACTAAATATTATAAATAATGTAGTCATTTGCAGGCTTACTGAATAATGGCCAACAATTAATTAACAACACACAAGACGTATAATATGCAGTGAAATCATACACATGAAGATATTGCGTAGATTGTAATAGGTACTAAAACTAAACAATGATATACAACCTGTCATATTTAGAATTGGGGTTGAAAATAATGAAAAAAAGTTTTCAGAAATCATGCACACACTTTATGTATACATGCACGGTACAAAATACTAGATTTCTTTTAAACAATTTTGACTTCTAACCAACACTCATTCTATCATTAGATGATGTATCCAATCACTGGCAGTGCTAACTCAGGGCAAACAATGGGGAAACAAGTCACAGCCAATTTCAAGGAAGACTGAGTCCCCAACTCCTCAAGCAAATTCTAACAAATCATATGTTACCCATGTCTCACCACTAGCCACTCTCCCCGTTCAACCCCGGTGTATCACATTAAATCCTACAAGCCACTTAACTCACTAAAGATTGCAATTATTTATGACATACTTAACTGGTAAACCGTTTCATAAGCAGTAACTATCATTTACTATTTGGGCTTTAAAAAACTGCAAGCCCTCTGGTCTAAAACATAATGGCCAAATTAAGTTTCTGTAGACAGTTAAGAGCAGTTGCACCAGTAGTATAGGAGGCATGCACTACTGAGGTTTCAGTTGTGGAAATTTGCTGACAATTGCATTACTGCATAAACAATAAAGTTGAAGGTCAGTTACAGCAGGAAGGGCAGAAGCTTTGACAACACAACTCCAGTGAATTTTTGCACCACTTTCTATACTAAGAAGGACAAAATATTTGTCAGCTGTTTGGTTATTTCTCAATCCATTTTTTAAAGAAATTGATTTGACTGCATCTAGAGAGGAAGAGTGTTACTCAACAATCTTATGACGCACTGAGATGTCCACTGTTAGCGCATCATATTGCTTAGATTGTGGCCTCAAGACGACAGTGCACTATACAACTTAACAGGAACACTTTCTTAGTCTAAGCAGCAATAAATAAGCAAGTAACTTCACACAAAAATTAATTTCACTCAAAATTCCAAAGGTATCATTTTCATATCTGAAAACCTTATGCTCAATTTTAACTGGAGGTATCGCATTTAAATTGGGAAATTTTGCAGAATGATGCAGAGCAAAGACTCAGCATTTTTCATGGCTAACTATTAAACTGTGTAATTAGTTTACACAAATTTAGAACTGTCACACAGCTTTGAAGTCTTACCACATGTATTCAATCACATTTGACTTTTGTAGTTCCTATTTTACATCTCAATTTGCCATTTGACACCTTTGCTGAAATTTCTGTTCATTTTTTTTCCTGTATAACCTTTTTCTAAACCCTCTTTCCGCATTCCAATTTATTTCTTTCACATTTCCCTTTGGTTTGCTCGGCCCCCTATTTTTTTCCCCCGTTTGCCACAATTGGAGATCTACAAATATTCATATTTCAGCAAGGTTTGGGATGTCACAAAGTGACACAAACTGAAAGAGATGTTCTGCTTAGTTGGACACAAGTCCAATACACCTCAGGAGCTTTTACATCATACGGAGGAGTGATCACCCTAGCCAGCTGATAGAGCAAGAACTTTGAGCGATGAATGAAAACATAGCTCAACATACTCAAAAATTACCTGGAAAGAATACTTCATCAAAATGCAACTGTGAATCAGCCACATATCATTAAAGATAGGAGCTATAGCATATATTGATTTCTTTAATCCCAACTGCTAAGAAAACTTCAACGTCCCATGCAACACAATCAGTAAAGACACTGTCAAATTTTAAATAAATTTCCACACATCACCTGAAACCAAACAACTAAACAGCACAATCCCACTTTGCTCAGGCAAATGTTACTTTTCTAATATGTTCAATTGATTCAACTGGTTAACAAGTTACTAAAAATTCCAGTATGATCAAATATAAGCACTGCTCCTCCAAATGCAAAAGGATTTTTTTTCTCCTGTAACACTGATCGCCATAAGGCCAAGTGACACACTCAGAAAATGTTGTCGTCACTGCCACCTGCACGTCGATGTAGAACTATGGTACTTGCACAGCAAATCGTACTACACGCAGTAAATGTGGAAATTTGCAAAATGTCAATCACTTGTCCTGCTGCTAAATATTTGCACTTAGAAAACTGCTGTTTCAATGGCAGTTCCAACTGGTTTTGAGATATTCTTCCAGCGTGTTTGCTTAATCAGCTAACAGGGCACCGCTTACAAACACCTCAATTCTGTACACTTCAGAGATAACATCAGAAGGATTGTCAGCATCGCATCTCCACTCTTTCCTCCCCATTTCCAGAAAAGCTCACAAATGCCTGGAATTCTGCCAACATTTTTCAGTGATCACTACACACTGCTTATTCAAATCCCAGTAACCAAATACCATATTGAAATCAAACTGCCGCGGGGAAGGGAACCAAAAAAAGAGTAACACTGTCCTCCAGAGCCCCAAGCACCATAGCAGTTGACACATCCTCACTGAATATCTCATCAAAATGCAACTGTGAATCAGCCACAGTTTACACCAAACTATACTGCTCTGGCCAGAACATAATAGCACAGAAAAATCAAAAGTCAGTGTTTTTGTTTGAAAGAAAGAGGATGCACACTGTATGCATCCTTAGAAACTTTCAGATTATCTATTTTGCTTTAAGAATGCAAATAAAAGTTTGGATTATTTCTGCATCAAATATGTTCCTTATATATAAATATTTCCCCAAACGCTGAAAAAAAGTGTCTATTATGGAAATTGGATCTTTTATGTCATTGCCAAAAACTGTCAACTGCTTTCAGAGTAAATCATTAACTAATGAAGGAACTCACATACTTGTCACTTTGCTGTTCATCAAAAACTGAATTCTAAAAGATGGCACTTTAAATTTTTTTCAAATGTGGCATTTCACTTAACTGTTAAAAATAATTGGGGAAAAAAAGTGAGATAAGTTGACATCAGTATAAACAAACTGAACAGAAAAAATCCCATTTTGCCCACAAAAAAGGTTTAATGAAACGAAAGTATTTGAGGTTTTAACTTTGCTGTTCCTCATTTGTACAGAAGTAGGTGGTTTTAAAAGTATAAGGAGGCACTGTCCAGTAGGTACTAAAATATATTTATCCTGCTTTGTTATTTAGGCTCTTGATTAAGTTTACAAATACTGGCTTCAGGGAAACGTAACATTTTTCTGTCAACTAAAGATTTGATCATTACAAACAGATCATCCTGTAATACAAACATTGTGCAAACATTTTTAAAATCAATAATTAAGTTTCAGGAACCTGTAACACATCAGTGAACAGGTTAGATCACTAACAATAACTTATCTTCAAGGTTACTTTTCCTCTCACTCACTAGCTGCTGTTCCAGTTTAAGGTGAGTTGAAATTGCTGAGAACTCGATACCCTGACAGGGGAAGGTCAGCCCTCCCGGACAGCGAGGGTCTGGAAGCGGTGCAGCCGGCAGGAGCCGAGGGTGACAGCGGCTCAGAGAGGGCGGAGAGCCCGAGGCCGAGCCTGAGCCCCCCGGGTCGCTCGCCGTGTGTGCGCGCGGGCCCTCAGCACCCCCCCCCCGCCTTGGCAGGGGAACCGGAGTTGCGAGCCGCGAGGGTCCCCGCACGGGCAGGCCTGGTCCGCGCGACGGAGCGAGACCGCAGGAGCTCCACTGACAAGCGGGCCCGGCCGCCCGAGGACAACCCGGGGATAGTGACTGCGGGTTAGGCCGCGCTCCCACACTGCCAGGCCGGCTCCAGCCCAGCCGAGCCTCGAGGCTCCCTCCCCGGCCCAGCCTGGCACTGGCTGGATAAAGCTTACCTCAGGCCGCTCTCCCCGGGGCCTCTAATACCGGGTTACCGAGTCCGCTCTCTGCCCGCTCCCATTGCCTCGCTCTCTCACCCCGGCCGCTCCTCCCGCACAGCCCCACCACCCATGCGCGCGCATCGCACCGCCCACAGATGACGTCAGGACCCCGCCCATTTGGTGTGACGCCATAGCACGCCCCGTGGGTACGCGTCGATGGGTCTGCCGGTGACGTCACTGCTCCGCCCACCGGCGACGACACTGCAACGTCCCGCCCACCGCGCGTGGCCAAGCTCCGCCCTCTCAGTGCGAAACCCCGCCCATTCCACCGTCATCCCGTCCCGCAGGTGAAGGCGCGCCCCTCAATTTAAACCCCGCCCCTCGTTTAAGCCCCGCCCCTTCATATTAAAGCCCGCCCCTGCGGATTAAAGCCCGCCCACTCCTCTGTTACTCTGGTCCGCATCCACGCTCCTGTCTGTTGCCCCATCACAACACAAACCAACTGCTCATTGCCCCAAACCCTGGATTTCTTTGCCAATTATCCTAAACCTCTGTCTCCTGGTTACCCACCAGTTTTCTGTTTTTTGCAGAGTTACTGTTGAACAAAAGCAGCTGGAGTATTCCTGGGAGAGTTTGTCACTGTGGAAAATCCTTCACCAGCCAATGGAGCCATGTCACAGTTTCAATTTATAAAACATGTGCTCTGGAAACCTAACGGCTGATGTAAACCATGCATTTGTTCCATATCCAGTACTTTCTGAAATGCACAGCTCCAAAATGCACAGCTGCAAGGCTGGCACACCAAGGTCTCGATTCCAGCCAGACTCGTCTGGAGCTTCCTGTTACTCAGCCACTACCATCAGTACCATTAACCAGCACAAAAAGTAGCTGAGTTGCTATTCAAACTGACCACCACCCACCCCCCCAGTCATCAAAACTGGAAAGTGCTGAAAGACATCAGCTGGTCTGTCAGCATGTGTGAAGAGAGAAACCGAGTTAATGTTTCAAGTCCAATATGATTCTACTTCAGAATGTTCCTCTTTCTTTGGCACAGTCAGTCGTTCATTTTAACGCTGCTTCTGGGATCAAATGTTGTTGACGTTGCTCTCCTATCAAATTAGTTCTGATAATTATTCATAGTGACACCATTCTTGGGGAGAAGATTAAGATCTGTCAGTCGTTATTGGAGCATTGAGAGAGTTTCTCCTGAATGCAATCCAAAATAATCTGCATCTCAGGATTCTGAAAATAACATTTAATCTGAAAGGAAAGTGGTGGAACTATTATTAACTAACTTGATAACTACTGTTAACTAACTACTATTAACTAACTTGCTTCCATTGAAATGTCTCCCTCTGTAAGTCAGTTTTAACATTGAATTTACAATGTGTAGGGGGAATTATGCAGGTTCTACCATTCTTACTGGTGGGAATGTAGGAGGCCCTGTGGTGCAGTGGGTAGCATCCCTACCGATCCTTTGTCCCCTTCACTGTCAGGGCTGACGGCCTGAAGGTGCTGGGGATATGGTTCGGAGGGACCGGGGCATGCGTTAGAAACTGGAAGGAGCGAGTGGCTATGGTGAAAAGGAAACTGGGCATGTGGGAGCGACGCTCCCTCTCCATTGCGGGTAAGAACCTGGTCATCAGGTGTGAGGTACTCTCGCTGTTGCTGTACGTGGCGCAGGTCTGGCCCATTCCACACTCCTGCGCGATGGCGATCACTCGAGCCATCTTCCGCTTTATCTGGAGGTCGAAAATGGATCGTGTCTGCAGGGACGCGATGTACAAGCCTCTAGATAAAGGGGGAAAAAACGTGCCCAACATCGCCCTCATACTGATGGCCACCTTTGTGTGTGGCTGCATCAAGCGGTGCGTAGACCCTCAGTACGCAAACACCAAGTGTCACTACGTGCTGAGGTTCTACCTGTCCCCGGTGTTGCGAAGGATGGGTCTGGCCACGCTGCCGCGGAACGCTCCAAGTAGTTGGACCGTGCCGTACCACCTGTCCCTGGTGGAAAAATTTATGCAGAAAAACACCTTTGACCACAAGTCCATCAGGCAGTGGTCAGCACGTAACGTCCTAGAGGCCCTGAGGGATAAGGAGAGGGTGGACCCTGTGGGATGGTTCCCCGAGCAGACTGTCAAAGTCATTTGGCAGAATGCCTCATCGCCAGAACTTTCCAACAAGCACCAAGACGTAGCTTGGCTGGTGGTGAGAAAGGCCCTCCCCGTCAGATCCTTCCTACACGCCAGGAGTCTCACCCCCTCTGCACGATGCCCTCGAGGTGGCTGTGGTGGGGAAGAGACCGTTGTTCACCTCCTTGTGGATTGTGCCTTTGCAAAGAAAGTCTGGAGAGAGATGCAGTGGTTGCTGTCGAGGTTCATCCCGAGCAGTTCTGTGACACAGGACTCTGTGCTCTACGGGCTGTTCCCAGGGACACACACCGAGACAAACATCAACTGCAGCTGGAGGATCATCAACTCGGTGAAAGACGCGCTTTGGTCTGCCCGAAACTTGTTGGTCTTCCAGCACAAAGAGTTGTCCCCGACCGATTGTTGCGGACTGGCACAATCCAAAGTCCAGGACTACGTGCTGAGGGACGCACTAAAGCTTGGGGCAGCTGCCGCAAAGGCGCAATGGGGAAGGGTCGCTGTCTAAGACCTTTCTACCACAGCACACCGAGAGACTGGGAACTGTTTAGAGCCCCTCGGGCTGTACAGATCAAAATGAAAGGCTGTAAATGACTGTAATATTGTTTGTACTGATGCACCTGGTGATACATTTTGTAAAAGTTTAACCTGGATTGTACCCTTGTAATGTTGTTTTTGAAATGGTTTTGAATGTGATTGAAGATTTTTATGAATAAAGTATATTTTTACAAAAAAAAAAAAAAAAAAAAAAAAAACCTCGGGCTTCTTCACCAGGAGGATCCTGTTGAAGGCGTGCGGCTTCCAAGCTACGGAGATCTTCACCCTGCACGACTCCCGCAAAGGTGGTTATTTCGACGTCACGTTCAAGCGAGGGGCAGACTGCGTCCGGCTCCTGAGGGTGTTCGAGGAGAAGAGAGACCTGCCGGAGATGAAGATCCTGACGGCGGAGCCGCACTTTTCTCTGCCGTTGCAACGGGAACGTGAGGTGATGGTGCATGTGTACAACCCCTTCGTCCCTGTCGCCGACGTGGTCACCTTCCTCACCAGGTACTTCGATAAGGTGGGGAGCGGCACCGAGATTCGAGACGACTTGGGGATCTGGACAGGCAAACGCCTGTTTAAGGTCACGCTAAAGACCGATGGTAAGGGAGCCATTTTCCACCCTCCTTCCAGTTTCGCAATCGGGGGAAACCGTGGCTACCTGGTCTACGCTGGGCAACCCAAGCATTGTCGCTCATGCGGCAAGGCTGGCCATGTGGCGGCCAACTGCAGCGCCTCCCTCTGCAAGATCTGCAAACAGGAAGGGCACCAGACAAAAGACTGCAAACAGGCCAAGTGCTGCAACCTGTGTGGCGAGGCAAGTCACCTCTACAGGACCTGCCCCAAACGCTGCCGTACTTACGCACAGGCAGCCAAAGCCGACCACGGGGAAGCAGAAGAAATGTTCCGTGTCACTCCAACCACCAAGGCCCCCAGGGAGCTCAACGGGACAAAGGAGGACACAGAGAGAGACAAGGTGGAGAAAGAGATTGAGGCAACAGAGAGCCAATCAACAGCACTACCCCCTGAACCTTCCAGTCCTCAGGACAGCGAATCAATGGAGGAGGAGGCAGCAGTGGAAAAGCAGCAGGGGGAGTGGCGGACGGTGAAGAACAAGAAAAGTAAGAGGGAGCGAAGAAGAAGCAAAGGCGTTTCCCAGAGAAGCGGCAAGAGGCGTCTCCCATCCGACACGGATGACAAGGGCAGCAGCTCTTCGGATGAGGAAGTGCCAGAGCGGCACCGACAGAAGAGGCGGCAAAGCTCCAGGGCGTTGGAGGACGAGACACCCGAGCTCCAGAAAATTGGAGACAACAAGGAGACCAGCGCACCCCAACTTTGCCTGCAACCTGAGGAGGCCAGTGCACCACAGCCCCTGGAATCTGGGAGCAGTGAGGCAATCATCGCACCCCAGCTCCAGGAAGCCGGGAACAGCAACCCCCCAGAGGGGGTGAGTTTTGGAGAAGCTTCTCCAGCAAAGGTCATCTCAAAATCCGCTCACTACGTGAACCTCCAGATGCCACTGGAGCAGAACACGGCCAAGGAGATCTACCTCAGCCCATCCAAAGTGAAGGAATTTGAGCTCACTACGGGTATGAAGGAGCAGACTAAAGGTCTGGGACTCTCAGAGACAGTGGGTTTGGTAGGAGAATAAATGCTTTAATATGGGTTTAAAGATTGTATCCATAAATGTGCGTAGCATTAAATCTACTACGCGATGTGTTGCGACCTTGGACTACCTAGCCAAGGTCAAAGCTGACCTGTTGTTTCTGCAGGAGTGTGCGATACCGCACCTCAGCTCCTACAGGCAATGGTCACGATGGTGGTCCCACGGGCCATCGATCTGGTCGGGCGGAAACGACTCTCGTTCCTCCGGCCTGGGTATTCTGCTGCGGGGAGGCAACTTCACCGTCTCCGAGGTCAAGGAGGTGGTGGGCGGGCGACTCCTGGTAGCAGACGTAATGTACAAGAACGCTCCACTCCGGTTAATTAACGTGTACGGCCCGGCACAAGGGGCTGAGCGGCTGGAGGTTTTTCAGCAGCTCCCACTGCTGCTGGCGACCTCCAGGCCGGTCATTCTGGGCGGGGACTTCAACTGCATCATCGATGCGGCTGGACGATCCGGCAGGGCCGGAAGCAGATTGGACGCTACGTCCAGATCCCTGATGGAAACAGTTAAGGATGCCAAGCTGCACGACGTCTTCAGCAACCCTGCAGACGGAGCGCAGCGTAGATACACCTGGTCGCGGCCAGACGGGTCCATTCGTTCCAGGATAGACTTCCTGTTTGTGTCCCGTGCATTCACAGTCAGATCCACCGAGGTCAAGCCGGTGTTCTTCTCTGACCACTGCCTCCTACTGGCGGACTGCCACTTGGAGGAAGACCTGAGGGTGGGCAGGGGGGCATGGAAGCTAAATGTGCAACTGCTGACCCCAGAGAACATTGAGGAGCTCAAGAGGGATTACAAAGGTTGGAGAACCGTGAAACCCCTCTTTGAGTCCCTGACACACTGGTGGGAAGTGATCAAGGGAAGCATCAAGAGGTTTTTCATCCGCAAAGGCACCCAGAAAGCTAGAAAGGAACAGAGGGAAATGTCCCGACTCCAGGAAAAGATGCAGAATCTGCTCCGGCTGCAGTCGATGGGGGTCGATGTCAAGGAGGAGCTCCAAGAGGTGAAGGGCCAGCAAGCCTCGCACTTTGCCTCGGAGGCCTCCAAGATCATCTTCCGTTCCAGAGTCCGCTCCGTGGAGCAGGATGAGACGTGCTCACGTTTCTTCTTCCAAAAGGTACACAGAGAGCGCTCTGTGATCAGCAGCCTGAAGGAAGAAGACGGCTCAGTAAAGTCATCACGGTCCGACATTCTGAGGATCAGCAAATCCTTTTATGCCGGTCTGTATGACGTGAAGCCCACGGACAGCACGGCCTCCCAGTCCTTCCTGTCCTCTATCACGGAGGTCTTAGACCACAGTACGCGGGAGAGCCTAGACAAACCGCTAACTCCTGACGAACTGACTAAGGCCCTCGAGTCCTTCGAGAAGAGTAAAACCCCCGGAAGCGACGGCCTGCCGGCGGAGTTGTATTCGGCTCTGTGGGACTTGATCGGCCCAGACCTGCTAGAAGTGTACGAGAGTATGCTCCTGGCCGGCAGCATGTCAGAATCCATGAGGAAAGGCATCATCACCCTCATCTACAAGCACAAGGGGGAAAGGGAGGAAATTAGAAATTGGCGACCCATTTCACTGTTGAATGTGGACTATAAGATTCTGTCCAAGGTCATCGCCAACCGGGTCAAATCCGCTCTGGAATTGGTGATTCACCCTGACCAGACCTGCTCTGTGCCAGGCAGGAAGATCTCTGACAGCCTGGCGCTGCTCAGGGATACGATTGCCTATGTACAGGACAGGGGTGTGGATACCTGCCTCATCAGCTTGGATCAGGAGAAGGCCTTTGACAGAATATCGCACACCTACATGGGGGATGTGCTCTCCAAAATGGGCTTTGGGGAGGGAATTCGAAATTGGATCCAACTGCTCTACACTAACATCAGTAGCGCAGTCTCAATCAATGGGTGGGAAACAGATAGCTTTCCGATTAAATCTGGAGTCAGGCAGGGCTGTCCTCTCTCGCCTGTCCTTTTCGTGTGCTGCATAGAACCCTTTGCCGAGTCCATCAGGAAGGATCCGGGCATAAGAGGAGTGACGATCCCAGGCAGTGGAGGCACTCAGGTAAAAGCCTCCCTGTACATGGACGACGTCGCCGTCTTCTGCTCGGACCCGCTGTCGGTGCGCAGACTGATGCACGTCTGCGACCAGTTCGAACTGGCCTCGGGAGCCAAGGTAAATCGTGGGAAGAGCGAGGCCATGTTCTTTGGGAACTGGGCTGACCGATCCTTTGTCCCCTTCACTGTCAGGGCTGACGGCCTGAAGGTGCTGGGGATATGGTTCGGAGGGACCGGGGCATGCGTTAGAAACTGGAAGGAGCGAGTGGCTATGGTGAAAAGGAAACTGGGCATGTGGGAGCGACGCTCCCTCTCCATTGCGGGTAAGAACCTGGTCATCAGGTGTGAGGTACTCTCGCTGTTGCTGTACGTGGCGCAGGTCTGGCCCATTCCACACTCCTGCGCGATGGCGATCACTCGAGCCATCTTCCGCTTTATCTGGAGGTCGAAAATGGATCGTGTCTGCAGGGACGCGATGTACAAGCCTCTAGATAAAGGGGGAAAAAACGTGCCCAACATCGCCCTCATACTGATGGCCACCTTTGTGTGTGGCTGCATCAAGCGGTGCGTAGACCCTCAGTACGCAAACACCAAGTGTCACTACGTGCTGAGGTTCTACCTGTCCCCGGTGTTGCGAAGGATGGGTCTGGCCACGCTGCCGCGGAACGCTCCAAGTAGTTGGACCGTGCCGTACCACCTGTCCCTGGTGGAAAAATTTATGCAGAAAAACACCTTTGACCACAAGTCCATCAGGCAGTGGTCAGCACGTAACGTCCTAGAGGCCCTGAGGGATAAGGAGAGGGTGGACCCTGTGGGATGGTTCCCCGAGCAGACTGTCAAAGTCATTTGGCAGAATGCCTCATCGCCAGAACTTTCCAACAAGCACCAAGACGTAGCTTGGCTGGTGGTGAGAAAGGCCCTCCCCGTCAGATCCTTCCTACACGCCAGGAGTCTCACCCCCTCTGCACGATGCCCTCGAGGTGGCTGTGGTGGGGAAGAGACCGTTGTTCACCTCCTTGTGGATTGTGCCTTTGCAAAGAAAGTCTGGAGAGAGATGCAGTGGTTGCTGTCGAGGTTCATCCCGAGCAGTTCTGTGACACAGGACTCTGTGCTCTACGGGCTGTTCCCAGGGACACACACCGAGACAAACATCAACTGCAGCTGGAGGATCATCAACTCGGTGAAAGACGCGCTTTGGTCTGCCCGAAACTTGTTGGTCTTCCAGCACAAAGAGTTGTCCCCGACCGATTGTTGCGGACTGGCACAATCCAAAGTCCAGGACTACGTGCTGAGGGACGCACTAAAGCTTGGGGCAGCTGCCGCAAAGGCGCAATGGGGAAGGGTCGCTGTCTAAGACCTTTCTACCACAGCGCACCGAGAGACTGGGAACTGTTTAGAGCCCCTCGGGCTGTACAGATCAAAATGAAAGGCTGTAAATGATTGTAATATTGTTTGTACTGATGCACCTGGTGATACATTTTGTAAAAGTTTAACCTGGATTGTACCCTTGTAATGTTGTTTTTGAAATGGTTTTGAATGTGATTGAAGATTTTTTATGAATAAAGTATATTTTTACAATAAAAAAAAAACCTCTGAGCCAGCGGTTCTGGGTTCAAGTCCCATCCCAGGACTGGATAGCCAAGGAAGGAATGTTCATGATGCTGTTGCATGTAACTGTTAATCAGCCTACTAATCATTCCAACAGTTAGAACCCAAAGGGGAAAAAAGTGTGTGCAAAAATGAAACAAATTATTGGAGACGGCATCCATAAGGAAGGGAAAAGTTGCTTATTTCCTCTGCCAAACACCAAAACCCCACCCCCTGCTGCAAAAACATAATCAGATACAAATGTAAATCCTTTACTCTTCCACCTGACAGGATAAATTGTACAATTCCTTCAATAAATGACAGTTTCTGCAGATGGTGAGAAAGTATTTTCTCTGATGGGGCGAGTCCAAAACAAGGGAGCACAACCTTAAGATTAGAACTAGGCAATATCAGGAAGCAGCACTTCTTCAAGCAGCCTAATTGATTGGCATTCCATCCACAACCTTAAACGTTCACTCCCTCCACCACCGACGCACAGTAGCAGCAGTGTGTACCATCTACAAGATGCACTTCAGGAATTCACCAAGGCTCCTTCGACAGCACCTTCCAAACCCACGACCACTACCATCTAGAAGGACAAGGGCAGCAGATAGATGGGAACACCACTACCTGGAAGTTCCCCGCCAAGTCACTCACCAACCTGACTTGGAAATATATCACCGTTCCTTCACTGTCACTGGGTCAAAATCCTGGAACTCCCTCCCTAACAGCACTGCGGGTGTACCTACGCCACAGGGACTGCAGCGGTTCAAGAAGGCAGCTCACCACCACCTTCTCAAGGGCAATTAGGGATGGGCAATAAATGCTGGCCTAACCAGCAATGCCCACATCCTGTAAAAGAATAAAAAAAAGGGAGTGGAAATCAGATCCTCTTTCCCCCAAAAAGCTGTTGAAGCTGAGGGTCAACTGAAACTTTCAAATCGGAGGTTGTTAGATTCTTGTCAGGTGGAACCAAGGGGCCTCTTCCTGTTCCAATGTTCTTACTCTGCCTCACAGGCTGATGTGAATCTGTCCACTGACGGTGTGGCATGGGACAAGAGGACAATACAGGATAGAAAGCTAATGGGAAAGTGCTGTGCCTGAGGAGCTGAACCAGTGGAGATTTCCCACAACAATAGATGGGCTCCATCCTAAGCAGTCAGTAATGATCATTAAGGCACACAATATATGAGTCACACTGGAACCACCATGTACTTCTTGGGTCAACTTGAACTGAAATCAAAATAATCTCCAAAATAACGTGAAGAAATTCAATCAGCCAGTCAAAAGGGAAAGGAAAGAGAAAATATGGACATGGTATTTGTGCAGGAAATTCATCTTATTCTTATAGAATGTGGATGGTAGAAAAAAAGTAACAACCACCTGTTCATCTAAAGTGAGAAGAATATCAATTCCAATCAGTAAACAAGTCACCTTCACACTGACACAGATATTCGTGCAGAATGTCATCATTTTTTTTTGTCAGGTTATGACCCCGACACTGGACAATGGCTCAGTGAAATAATGAGGTCAGGGCAGAAATCAGACACTAAAATTATCACAACAGAAATGAATATTTATGAACAGTATGTGTGTACCATCTGCGAGATTGTTAATAATATGTAAATTGCTATAGATATTGTTTATGAAGACATGGCTAAAATTATCACTCAACACACAGGTTGTAGTATTTGAGCTGGTGGCCTCAGACATTGTCCAACAGAATACTAATTAAGGCTAAACCTTTCTTTTTAACATAACAGAAACAGGAATTTCAGTATTTGTGAAAGTCATGGACTCATGCAGATGTTTCATTTACAAAGAAGTTCCCAATATGATCAAAATATCTCAATGGAGCTTATAATAATTCCTGTTCCCATTATAATAGTAGATTTTAACTTTCCGCTTTCTAATCAGCGTTCTCTTAATTCTGTCCCTCCAACGGAGCAGTATTAACCTGCTGACAGTGTGGCCCTCCCTCAGCACTGACCCCCCAAAACTGCGGCACTCCCTCAGTCCTGACCCTCCGACAGTGCAGTACTCCCTCAGTACTGACTCTCCGACAGTGCAGCACTCCCTCAGTCCTGACCCTCCATCAGTGCAGTACTCCCTCAGTACAGACCCTCCAGCAGTGCAGTACTCCCTCAGTATTGACCCTCTGACAGTGCAGCACTCCCTCAGGACTGACCCTCCAACAGTGCAGCGCTCCCTCAGTACTGACCCTCCGACAGTGCCACACTCCCTCAGTACTGACCCTCCGACAGTGCAGTACTCCCTCAGTACTGACCCTCCGACAGTGCAGTACTCCCTCAGTACTGACCCTCCGACAGTGCAGCGCTCCCTCAGTCCTGACCCTCCGACAGTGCAGTACTCCCTCAGTATAGACCCTCCAGCAGTGCAGTACTCCCTCTGTATTGACCCTCTGACAGTGCAGCGCTCCCTCAGTACTGACCCTCCGACAGTGCAGCGCTCCCTCAGTACTGACCCTCCGGCAGTGCAGTACTCCCTCAGTACTGACCCTCCGACAGTGCAGCACTCTCTCAGTACTGACCCTCCAACATTCATACTGAATCATATTGCCTTTGAATAAAAACTTTAATGAAGACGTTAGAAGATACAAAAGACATTTATTTATGTTACTGTGAAATATGTATCGTCAAGGCTTGTTTATTGAAGTCCTTATCTACAACTTGAGAAATTTCCAATTATCAATCAAAATTTACCACCAAGCTGCAGAGGGAGACATTAGGGAAAGGTGACCAAAAACTTGGTTAAAGTGGTCCGTTTTAAGGAGACTCTTAAAGGAGCAAATAGAGGTAGAGAGGTGGAACGGTTTTGGGAAAGAATTCCGAGTTTAGGGCTTTGGCAGCTGAAGGCACAGCCAGTCATAGTAAATTGATTAAAATTGGTGATGTTCAAGAGACCAGAATCGGAGGAACACATATATCTTTGGGGCGGTGTGGCTGGAGGAGATTACAGAGATAGGGAGGCGCAAGGTCATGGGGGGATTTGTAAACAAAGATGAAATTTTTTTACATGTGGTGTTGCTGGCCTGGGAGCCGACGTAGATCAGTGAGCACAGGGGTAATGGGTGACTGGGACTTGGTCCAAGTTAGAAAACAGGCAGCAGAGTTTCGGATGAGCTGAAGTTTACTAAAGGTGGAAGGTGGGAGGCTGGCCTGGAGTGGAATATTCACGCCTAGGGGTAATAAAGGGATGGGTCAGTGTTTCAGCAGCAGATGAGCTGAGGCTGGTTTTGAGTTAAACAATAATTATGTGACTCAGTTGACATTTTTGTAAAGCTTTTTGTAAGTGAGATGGCGATATATGGAGAGTCTATTTGATCACACTGTACTGTGATTTTGCAAACGTAACCTTTTTAGATTATCAACTTTCCCAGGTATTGAAACATTGGCTGAAGCTTATCAATAGTTACAAAGTTTCCATCAATGTGTTAACAAAGGACATTTCAGAGCAGGTTAGCGAGCATGTTAATGTTTAACCGTTGCTAAGTCACTCTATTTGTGAAAGATTAATTATGAGCAAAGAGCTGCAGTTGTCAGGAAATGTGAAACAAGAGCAGAAAATGCTGGAGCCTCTTAGCAGGTCAGTCAGTGTGGCGAGACTGGACAATTCAACCTTACAGGTCTGGACCTTTGATCAGAATTGAAAAATATATCAAATGCCAGGAGGGACTGTAACCAGAGGACAACGTTTTAAGATAATTTTCCAAAAGGCAGAGTGTTGGGGGGATTGAGGAAAACTATTTTTACACAGCGAGTTGCTGTGACCTGGAACGCACTGCCTGAGTGTAGTGGAGGCAGATTCAATAGGAATTTTCAAAAGTACATTGAATAAATCATTGAAAATGAAAATTTGCAGGACTATGAGGAAAAGAGCAGGGGGAGTGGGATTAATTGAATTGTTCTTTGAAAGAGCTGATACATACATGATGGGCCAAATGGCCTCCTTCTATGCTGTATCATTCTGTGATGTCTCAGTTTTAAAATTCTCATCCTTGTTTTCAAATCCCTCCTTTTGGCGCCTCCCCATTTTAATCGCTCCGCCATCGGTGGCCGTGCCTTCAGCTGCCTGGGCCCTGAAATTCTGGAATTCCCTCCCTAAACCTCTCTGCCTCTCTCTCCTTTCAAGACGCTCCTTAAAACCTACCTCTTTGACCAAGCTTTTAGCCACCTGTCCCTAATAGCTCCTTCTGCGGCTCAGTGTCAAATTTTATTTGATGATTTTTCCTTTGAAACACCTTGGGGTGTTTTACTACAAATGCAAGTTATTGTTGTCAGAGGCACTATAGAAATGCAGGTTGTTGTTATTGATTGCACAGGAGTCTACACACTTTTTCAGGTTTAAAAATAATTGCAGGGACTGTCTGCTACTTTGTCCTGAACATTGGGATACCTACCCGGCGAATCCTGCACAATTACACAATTTTTCAGATTTGACAGGGTCACTATTTATCTCGAGGGGCGAATAAGGCATTTGTTGAGTGTCAGGTTTGCACAATGCCTGGCACATAGCTTGGCAAAGGAGCTTGGTGGGGCTGAGAAGGCTGTTCTTTTAGGACAGAATCCCATATCCCCTGGTATTTTCACAGCTCCAAGCTCCAGCTGTGAATCATCTTCATCCACTGGTTGAGTGTTTGAGAAGTTTGTCGGACAGGTACCTCCTGTGCCAGGCGTCAGTTTGCTCCAGAGTTCAGGGACAGAGTGTGCATATTGCTCAACATGGAAGTTGAGAGGAACCTGCCAACGTGTGCAAAATGTCCTGTTGTCCTACAGTCAAGTCTAGGGGGGGTGATAAGACCAGTTAGTCGCAGCATTGTTGGCCTTCATGATCCAACACAGAGAGCTTGGAGAAGGGGGAAGAAGCACAACGGGTGCATTACTGGAAGAAAGCATTGATCTTCCTCAATTGGGGGATAGGATGGTGTCGGTGGTGGAGTATTTTGGAGGGCTGGTTGTAGATGGACAATAATACAACGTTCTAGCAGTTATTAATTCACAAATGTGGAATACAGAATGTAATCAATATGTAGGATAACAACTTCTTTGCGATCCAGTTAACAATTCAACCGGGCCTAAACATACAATTGAGACTGAACAATTACTGATAACTTTCCTGTACAACATTTCAGCAGCTGTATCATTGACACAGTGTAACATGGAGTAACTTCTCTGACTGTCTCACCTGTTACCATTGTAATTATAATTCTATTTCATAGCACTCTGTGGAAAACAAAATCATCGCATTGAACCAAGAATCCGCCATAGCTCGAAAGAAAATGTTCTGTATTGAAGAGGACAACATGAAACAAGGAGACATTTACTGTTCATACACAATGTTACACAGCAGGGTGAGTATTGTTCAAATACACTTCATAAGTAAGAAAGGACTGGCATTTATATAGCACCTTTCACAACTTCAGGATACCGCAAAGCACTTTACAGCTAATGAAATATTTCTGAAGTGTTGTCACTGTTACAATGCAGGAAACACAGCAGGCAATTTGCGCATAGCAAGCTCCCAGAAACAGCAATGTGATAACGACCCATTTTATATATTTTTGTGATGCTGATTGAGGGAAGAACACTTCTGGCCAGAACACTGGAGATAACTCCCCTGTTCTTCTTCAGAATAAAGCCACAGGATCTTTTACATCCACACAAGAGTACAGAAGGAGCCTCAGTTTAACATCTCATCCGAAAGACAGCATCTCCAACAGTGCAGCACTCCCTCAGCACTGGAGTTTCAGACTGGATTATGCGTACATGTTCCTGAACACAAATCGAATAAGCATCATTTTGAACAGCATTCGAGAGAACATTTTTTTTTATTCATTCACAGGATGTGGGTTTCGCTGGCTGGGCAAGCATTTATTGCCCATCCCTAGTTGCCCTTGAATGTCAATCATCAGCCAACTAATTCCCAGAGCTTTGTTGATTCAAAGGAATTATAGGATGTGGCTAGAAGGACTGATTGGCCTTCTCCTGTTCCTATTTGCTACAGTTAAGATCTTGAGGCCTCAGTTTTGCTGTTCTAGTCCTCCCCAAGTTTCTGACCTGATTGAAATGCTGGTGCTGGGCTCCTGGCCATATCCCTTGTATCACCAGGTTCCCTCTGGGAAAGGGTGGGGAGAGCGAGGGAAAGAAAAACCTCCCAAGTGTATAATGGAATGCCTGAGGTCCCAGCAGAAGAAAAACATTTTTGAAAATTGATTTTTCACTAAGCAAAGTGTCTTTTAACAGCCCCCCTCTTACCCTCCCTCTCCTCCACCCGCTCCCTGAGTATTATCGGATGACAGCAATGCAGCAGTATTGCTACGACACTAATGACAAGATAGCACTGGAAAACCGTCATTTCCCCATAATTTGCAAATGGTCTCCCAAATTCTGGCAGAAATGGGAGATTTGGTGGATGGGCTCCCACCACAAATCTCACTCTCGTCCCCTCCAAGCCTGCATCCCCCTCACAAAAAGGTCAGCTAAGCTTGAATATTTTGAATGAAGAGCTGTAAGATTGAACTAAAAATGTTTGGACAATGGTTTAATGATTCGATGGCGATGTGAACCCTGTACAATTTTCGATTTTCTCAGAAAATGTCTCCCACCCAAACATGGAAAAGATAGTTGAAGTTTACCTCATCGCATCCAGCAATCTGAATTGTAATGTGAGCAAAAGGTTGTTTGTTGGACAATAGTGTGTAATAACTGTACTGCAACTTTCATGGGAGATTGTTCCTGTAATGGTGACCAGTGCAATCTACTGTCATGAGGTCTGAGCTTAACCAACATCTGCCTCCCACTGCAGTCAATACCATGCCTGTCTATTTCTTTTTAACACAGGGAACTGTTATAGCTGATCTATTTACATATTGACTGTTCCAGACGGGGCAAATCAACTGCAATGAAGCACCTTTTGTACTGCAGAAACCAGTTATTAATAGCGATTTGTTTTGTTTAGTTACAATTTTTATTAAGCCTTAAAAAGAAAGCATTGTGTATTTAAACAGAATAGTTGTGAGTCTGACTTTTTAGTGATTGGTAGCGTTCTGTGTTGAGGTATTCCTACTGTAATCCGAAAAATGTCCACAAAGTTTATGTTCTCACGGACAGCTGTTCACAGGGGACACTCAATCCACTGGTACTGCAATAAAAAAATGTTTAAAAATGCATCCCACAATTATTTTATTAATTCCAAAATCAGACTATTGCTTATTAAACTTGATGATAAAGAAAATTAAACTTGATGAGGGAAACAATTTGAGACAATGGGTAAGGGTCTGGCTCAGCAGAGGGTCCACCTGGCTCGGCAGAGGGTCCGTCTGGCTTGGCAGAGGGTCCACCTGGCTCGGCAGAGGGTCCGTCTGGCTTGGCAGAGGGTCCACCTGGCTCGGCAGAGGGTCCGTCTGGCTCGGCAGAGGGTCCGTCTGGCTCGGCAGAGGGTCCGTCTGGTTCAGCAGAGGGTCCATCTGGCTCTTCAGAGGGTCCGTCTGGCTCTTCAGAGGGTTCATCTGGCTCGGCAGAGGGTCCGCCTGGCTCTTCAGAGGGTCCGTCTGGCTCTTCAGAGGGTCCGTCTGGTTCGGTAGAGGGTCCATCTGGTTCGGCAGAGGGTCCGTCTGGCTCGGCAGAGGGTCCGTCTGGTTCAGCAGCATCCCAGGTTATTTTTTAACAAAATCGCTTCTTCAGCTCTACCGCCAGCGGTGAACAGTTCCAACCTAAAATGGCAATAAATTTCCTCTGTCCATCATAGAACCCTGATCTGAATAATAAAAAGGGCTGACTTCTGGTACAGGCGGGTGATTCAGCCACTCATTGTGCGCGAAGCTGTGAAATCAAAAATTTGCTTAATCCATTGCGAATGAAATTTAATAAATGTAAAGTGAAGCAAAAGGGGTTCTGAATTTGAAAGAAGATTGGGCACCCAATGTGTCAAACGTTCATTGAGCAGCAATAGGCAAAGTAGAATGTTAATCTGTACTGTTAGGCCAATTGTTCAGGTTTCTGAAGATGTCAGGATAAAGCTGTACAATGTCCTGCACAGGATTATCATCAGCTTTCATCACCAAGATGTGCCCAAGCTGTGGAGGTGATGCGCGGATTTGTTAAGAGCAAACCGTGCTTCACTAATCTGATCAAGTTTTTGATGAGCTAACAGAGAGGGTTAATGTGGTTAATGCGGTTGATGTGTGTACATGTACAAAAAAGCATTTGATAAAATGCCACATAACAGGCTTGTCAGCAAAGTTGAAGCCCATGGAATGAAAGGGGCAGTGGCAGCATGGATATGAAATTAGCGGAATGATGGGAAACAGAGTGTAGTGGTGAACGGTTGTTTGTCGATCTGGGGGAAGGTTTACAGTGGGATCCTCCTGGGGTCAGTGTTGGGCAACCTGCTTTTCTTGATCTGTACTAATGGCCTAGATTTGGAAGGGTTATGAACTGTGAGGAGTACATAGAATGGTTACAGCATTTAAATTTCACCTGCCATGTGTTTGCCCATTCCACCAGACTATGATTCTATGAAAAAAGCAAAAAACTGTGGATGCTGGAAATCCAAAACAAAAACAAAAATACCTGGAAAAACTCAGCAGGTCTGGCAGCATCTGCGGAGAGGAGCACAGTTAACGTTTCGAGTCCGAATGACCCTTCAACAGAACTAAGTAAAAATAGAAGAGAGGTGAAATATAAGCTGGTTTAAGGGGGGGTGGGACAAGAAGAGCTGGATAGAGGGCCAGTGATAGGTGGAGATAACCAAAAGATGTCACAGACAAAAGGACAAAGAGGTGTTGAAGGTGGTGATATTATCTAAAGGAATGTGCTAATTAAGGGTAGAAAGCAGGACAAGCAAGGTACAGATAGCCCTAGTGGGGGTGGGGTGGGGTGAAGGAATCGAAAAAGGCTAAAAGGTAGTGATAAAACAATGGATGGAAATACATTTAAAAATAATGGAAATAGGTGGGAAAAGAAAAATCTATATAAATTATTGGAAAAAACAAAAAGGAGGGGGAAAATCGGAAAGGGGGTGGGGATGGAGGAGAGAGATCATGATCTAAAATTGTTGAACTCAATATTCAGTCCGGAAGGTTGTAAAGTGCCTAGTCAGAAGCTGGAGGAACAGCACCTCATCTTCCAATTTTCCCCCTCCTTTTTGTTTTTTCCAACAATTTATATAGATTTTTCTTTTCCCACCTATTTCCATTATTTTTAAATGTATTTCCATCCATTGTTTTATCTCTATCTTTTAGCCTTTTTCGATTCCTTCACCCCACCCCACCCCCACTAGGGCTATCTGTACCTTGCTTGTCCTGCTTTCTACCCTTAATTAGCACATTCCTTTAGATAATATCACCACCTTCAACACCTCTTTGTCCTTTTGTCCGTGACATCTTTTGGTTATCTCCACCTATCACTGGCCCTCTATCCAGCAATTCTTGTCCCACCCCCCCCCCTTAAACCAGTTTATATTTCACCTCTTTCCTATTTTTCCTTAGTTCTGTTGAAGAGTCATATGGACTCGAAACGTTAACTGTGCTCCTCTCCGCAGATGCTGCCAGACCTGCTGATTCTATGAAGCTGATTGGTGGCATCAAATATTTTGGTCACGTAGTAAGTAATATATTTACTCCGTTAAGTCATAATTATATATTTTCTCACAGGTATGAAGGAACACACGGAATATACAATGAGTAACCATGAGGTGCATTTTTATCCCATTAGTTAGAAAAAATCATCACAAACTAATATGTTCCTCTTGAGTTTATTTTGCATGACACTTTAAAACATTCACTAGAAGAAAGCTGAGTCATCTTTCAGATGAACAACATTGATTTGCATGTACCTGTTTTTTCTCTAAAACAGTGCACTTAGATCCTGCACCCTCAGAGCCAGAATGTATAATTCCCACGAAGTTAAACATCAGACAGATAATGAGTTCAAATGAAATGCTGAGAGTGACATATGAGCCTGATTTTCAGCCCAGCGTAGGTTATCTAGCCTCTGCTAATCTTCTTTCACTGAAACGTGGCAAAGGTTCAAAACCTGCCAAGCAAATTATTGTCATGAATCTCACCAAACTGGCTGAGTGTATCCAAGCCCCAGGATAACCTGCCTTTCAGGGCCTTGTAAAATAAAAATGAAATATCTTTCTCAGTTTCAAATTTCTGTTTCTTTGTGACTCCGTCCCCTTCTGTTTCCATGTCATCTTTCTCTCACAGTTTATACTTTCATCACTCCCTGTGCCTCTTTGTTCTGGGGAAGTACTTTGTAGCTAAATTAAGGCACTGGTGGTGTTGAAATGTTTCTTTTTGTGTTGCATCAGTTCCAAAACACCACAATTCTTGGAATTGAGGAGTTTAGCAGAGTTTTGCTCCACAGATACACACTAGCTTCTGAAACCAGCAAAAGCTGCTCTCAAAACACCCCACCCAGGAAAGGAACCAGTCAGGCTGGTATAGGCAGTGTCTGGAGCAAACGCAACTGGATTTTCTCAGCCGGTAATATAATCACGAGTCAGCGTCCTGAAATAGGCAAACTCGGAACATGTGATTTATGGTGTCAATGAACAGCAACAACAACTTGCATTTATATAGCACCGTTAGCTTAGTAAAATATCCCAAGGTGCTTCACAGGAAACAAAACGTGACACTGAGCCACATAAGGAGATATTAGGACAGGTGACCAAAAACCTAGTCAAAGTGGTAGGTTTTAAGGAGTGTTTAAGGAGAGATGTGGGGAGGAATTCCAGAGCTCACAGCCTGGGCAGCTGAAGGTTTGGCCATCAATAGTGGAGCATTTCAAATCTAGGAGAATCAATAGGCCAGAATTAGAGGACTGCAGATATTTCGGAGCGTTGTGGGCCTGGAGCGGATTACAGAGGTGGAGACGGACAAGGCCATGGAGCGATTTGAAAACAAGGATGAGAATTTTAGAATTGGGACATTGTTTAACTAGGTCAGCAAGCACAGAGATGATAGGTGAATGGAACTTGGTGTGAGTTAGGATACAGCAGCTAAGTTTTGGCTGAGCTTCTGCTTATGGAAGGTGGAAGGTGAGAAAGCAGCTAGTATTGTGTTGGAATAATGGATTCTAGAGGTAACAAAGCCATGGATCCAGTGAAGATCCAATAACATTGCTGGATGCAGTGCAAAAATACCATCTCTCATCCTGGTGAAGCAACGTGGATCGAAGCCTAAATTTACAGAGTGATGTTGATAGGTTAAGTGAATGGGCAAAACTGGGGCAAATGTAGGCAAATGGGAGGTCACCCACTTTGGACCCAAAAAAGGGTGGAACAGGGTACCTTCTAGATGATGTAAAGCTCGACAGATTGGAGGAACAAAGAGATTTGGATGTTCATGTCCATAGGGCTTCAGTTTGTAAAGTATGTTTATGAACTTGCTTGGCTACTGTCTGCTGCGACATTAGTTTATGGTTTTAAGCTCCCTCTGGGACAAGAACACTGTGGGAGGTACCAACTTTCAGGTTAATTTGAGGTCCTTGTTTGCCGTTTCAATTAGATGTCAAAGATTGCACGGGCCCTATTTGAAAAAGAGCAGGGGAATTCCCACACCGTCCTGGCCAATACTTATTCTCAAGCACCACCTAAAAGGAGATTAACTGGTCATTCGTCTCATTTGCAGTTTGGTGGCACTGCTGTGTGTAACTGGCTGTTCAATTTGCTTACTTAACAAAAAAAGTGACCATATTTCAAAGTAATTTGTTGGAAGGGATTTGCTTTAGATCTCACCAAGCTGCGATATATCATCTTTTTCTTGCTGAATATCCCACAGACAACAAAGTTCATTGTGACGGAATTGGCAAAGACACTGACGGTGTGGAGTTCTGCAATACAGGCCAGGTCATCCCCAGATTTGATTAATGCTGTCTGTTGAAACGGTTAATCCCAGTCAAAGCAGGAAAAACGCACTGGAAATGCCATCAGCAGCCTTGGGCTGCTGGGAGATCAGCCACCTCCCCATCCCCCACCCTGACTGCTACACGGTCATACTTGCTGGAAAATAACTGTGAACAAGTTTGGTTTTCACCTCCAACCCTCGCACTCCCCACCCACCGACCATCATCATCATCACGTGGGGCACTGAACTCTCCCTGAAGGCAGCTTGTCTCATTGTCCTCTCCCTGGGCCGAATCGCCCCAGATTTGCACTAAGCGAGGTAGCGGGCGGGAAAATTAAGTTTTACCCACCGGCCGCAATGGCAGCTTCTCAGGCCGCATTGTCCCAAACCCGCCACATTAATTATGCATTCCCCGGAAACATGTCGTTTCCATGGCGGGCGGGCTCTCATTCACCCGCCACGCCATCACCTCGCCGCTTCACCACGCTGGGCACCATGTTTAAAATGCAGCCGCACGCACCCCTCTCAGTGCTTCCAGCCCAGGACAGCTGCACAGGAAACACAGACCCAAAAGGCAAAAGACACTGCAACCCCCAGGTTCAATGACGCATCCCTCGAGTGCCTTTTGGACGCAGTGGAGGCCACAGGATGGGCAGTAACATCACCAATCCGGCTTGGGAGGCGGTGGCAGTGGTGGTCAGTTCCAATACCCTGCAAAAAAGGACAGCCACCCAGTGCTTATAAAGGATGAATGATCCACCAGAGTAGGTCATTCTTCTCGTTACTCTCAACTCACACACTCACAAACCCATTACACATCCACAGGGCCCTCACCTGCTGCCAGTTCAAGGGACATCAGTATTCACTCTCTCACACACACCTTCATTGTCCTCATCCCATCCACGGGACCACTCACCACCCACGCAGGCCAGGAAAACATCAACTGGCCTGTCAAAAGTCCTGCTTACACTCTCTCCATCTCTATTCATGCAAGACAAGCTGGCAGACAACAAGAAGGAGAGGTCGCAGACCTATGGAAGAATGCCTGAAATCAAGGTCCTCACGGACTTTGAAAACAGAGCCATCCAGCTGGCCAGCAAGGGTCTGAACCATTCCTGTTGTCATGAAGCTATTAATGTGTATAATATTATTGGAAAATATTTTAAAATAGAGATTTAGTCTGTGGGTGTCTTAATTGCATTAAAGCCAGCTAGTCTGAGTGCTTTGATGTGTACTAGTTTTGATATGTAAGAGAGGTAGATTGCATTTACATTTTTTGAGTACAGCATTCATGAAGTGGGGTGGAAACCACCACCTAGCTAGCAGATACCAAGCAATATGTTTACATTAGTAATAAAATTGGTACTATGAAAGGGGTTTTAATGTAAAAGGTGGAGTTCAAAGAGGCTGGTGATACAATGAGAATTTACATTCAATGAGCGGTGCTAGGTATAACTTCAGCAGTTCTGTGTGTGTAGAGCAGAGGTAATGTGAGATCAAAAGGCAGCTGTAAGCCTCCAACTGCCTCCACAGGAACCAAAGTGAAAAGAACCTCATTTTGAATTCGTAAAGTGAAAATGCTTTGCCTGGTGTTTGGTTAAGTCTATGGGCTGCTGTTCCTTAATGGAGATTAGTTTGGGAATTTGTTATAAGTTATGATACTGATAATTTGAAGCCATGTGTATATATATTTTAACCTGTGTAAATTAATAAAATGTTTCATTTAGTTTAATGTAAAACCTCGAGAACTGGTCGTCTGATTCTTGAATTTAGAGCCGCATCTCAAACATAACACTTAAAATTATAGGTTATGACAGTTGTTTAAAGTTTCCCTCTGGGATTTTTAAATAACTCAGTTTCACCAACTGCATCGGTCGTAACGGTGAGATCAGCAGTGCTCTACCAAATGAGGATCCAGCAGTGCAACATCGATCAGACAGCCAGGCTGTGAGTGATGTGTCCTGTTTCACAGGCCACTGCCATGCACTAATTATCTCCCCTTGCTTCCACAGGCACATCTGGGAAACAGCCAAGGGAGTCCACGATCCAGTGCCTCCAAACAAGCCCCGAGGGAAGCTCAGAAGAGGAATCCGCTGAAACCCTCCCTGATGTCTCATCACAGCGCTCACCCACACCCTCCACCAGTGCAGAGACACACACCTCGGTGGGACCTAGCTTTACAGTAGCCTCAGGATCACAATCTGGTGAGCGCATCACACTGTCTGATCCACAGCAGGCGGAGGCAGGGACTTCCCAGGTGTCCGGCGCTCAGAGGATTGCTGGAGGCCAGAACGTTGCTGAGTCTGAGTCAGATGATGAGCCTCTGGACTCAGTCATGTCACAGTTGCTGGAGCTGCAAAGGCAAGCCTGGGAACATCAGGAAGGGATGTCCGATGCACTCCTCAGATTGCAAGGCACAATGAAGGAGTCCGTCCGCCCTCACTCTATGGTGATAGCGTCAGCATGCCAACGCACTGAGGTCAACACTGGTAGGATGGTGGCCGCAGTTGAGACCTTGGTTCAGGACATTGCTCCTGCACCCTTGTTGTCCTCCAACAGTGTGTGTGCAAGAGGGGTGCTGGGCAGACGATCTCACTCCAGCTTCCCCTTCGCTTCACAGAGTCAGCCAGGGGCCCCTGAGCATCCCATAGGGAGGAGGGTCAGCAGGTGTAGTCCCCGGGGCCATCCATCCAGGTGACTCCAGGAGTGTCTGGCACATATGAATCCCCTCTTCCTGTGACCCCAGCAGTTCCAGCTGTACAGGCCAAGGAGGGTGCCACTGCCACACAGCAGGACCCCGAAAGCAGGCCGGGGCCCTCCAGGTTTCAGCCCTCCAGAGGACACCTGCCAAGGTCATCACAGACAGGGCGTCACAGTCAGCAGGCTGCCTCCACCTCCGCTGTGGATGTCTGGGAAGCACCAAGACGTAGCGGCAGGGTTAGGAAAGTTAAGAAGATGTAACTCTTTCAGAGGTTGCACAGCCTGGACACGGGTGTTAATCACTTCTACATACTGTTCACTATTGTTATTAAACTCCTGACAACGTCTCCCTGCCTGTGGCTCCTTGATCTGATGAGCAGTGTTCTTGTCACTCAGATGTGAAGCCTTTCTGCACAAGATAAAGGCAGATGTCTCAGTCCAGGGCCTCTCCCCTGTGTCTGTGCAGCTTTCAGACCAAAGTGATGGTCCAGCCTCACACTCCCTGGAAACATTACTGATGCCTGCACCTCGGCAGTGGTCATTGCTGCCAAAATGTCATAGGCAGGCATCACAGAGTTCTCTCATTCTCTCTGTGTGCCCTCAGCACCTTTAAGGTGGGGCTGGCCCCCATCTCATCAGTATCTGTGATCGGTGACGCTGTGCTCCTGGAGAGGTCAGGTGCTGAAGGCGGACAAAGGATCGGCTGCATTTAATGTTTCATGGCTGTGTCTCTATGATATGTCTCTGATCACAGAGTGCAAGCGAGCTGCCCTCGGCCAGACAGGAGTCAGACATTCTCAGTTGCTATGTGAAGATCAGTGGAATGTCCTCGCTGCGTGTCATCATCATTCTCCTGGAATCATGTGACTATTAGGGCTTCCACTGCGTCTCCATGACAGGAGCATTCCCACAGAGGATATGTGCACTGCCATAAGCCAGGCTGGAGTCAAACGTCCACAGATGCAATATGAGGATCCATGGGGTCACCTCACTGCATGTTGTCATCATCCTCCACAAATCTAGTAGCTATGAGGGCCTCCTGAGCACAGCTGCCTCGTCTGGCCAGTTCAAGGGCCTCATCACCATCATCCTTGCCTTCGAGGGCCTCCTCACCCTCATCACCGTCAACGTCTGCCTCATTGGAGGAGACATCCAGCTCCTGCAGCTCCTCCTCAGCCAGCTCCTCTCCCCATTGCAGCGCCAGGTTGTAAAGGGCACAGCAGACAAGGACGATGTGTGACACTCTCTGCGGACTGTATTGCAGGGCTCCACCAGACCGGTCCAGGTACCAGAAGCGCATCTTCAGCATCCCGATGATCTGCTCCACCAAGTTGCGAGCTGCAGCATGAGCGTCATTATAGTGTCGCTCTGCTGCAGTCTGAGGCCGCCGCACAAGTGTCATCAGCCACGGCCTCTGTGGGTAGCTCTTGACCTCGAGCAGTCATCCCTGCAGCCTCTGTGGACCCTGGAAGACTTCAGGGATCTGTGATCAACTGAGAATGTAGGAGTTGTGCACACTCCTGGGAAACTGTGAGCAGACCTGCAGGATGCGTTTGTGGTGGTCGCACACTAGCTGCACATTCAGCAAATGGAATCCCTTGCGGTTCACATAGTTGACCCCTTGTTGTGACGGAGATCTGAGTGTCATGTGAGTGCAGTCGATTGCACCCTACACCTGTGGGAAACCCAAGATCTGGGCAAATCCAACTGCTCTTACATCCTGGCTCTCCTGGTCACGGGCGAAATGCACAAAATGTGTGCCCTCACAAAGATGGCACCCGTGACCTCATAGATGCATTTGTGGGTGGAGGCTTGCGATATCCCACAGAGGTCACCAGTGAAGCCCTGAAAGGAGCCACTGGCATAGAAATTGAGCGCCACAGTCACTTTCACGGCCACTGGCAGTGGATGCCCACCATGACCCCGTGGCGCCAAATCCTGCAAAAGCTGCAGAGGAATGGTGCCAGATGTGACTGACCAGTTCCCTAGACATGCCCAGCCTTCGGCGACACTGGTTCTTGGTCATCTACAGGAATGAAAGGCCGCATCTACAGACGCTGGGTCTAGCTAGGTGCCGACCAACAATGTCTCGCTGTGGCTCTTCAGCAGCGAGTGCGGGAGCCCCAGCTGCCCCTTCTTCCAGAGGGTGCTGCTCCTCCCTCTGCATTACCAGGTGCCTCAGTCGCTCTCTTCTCTGTCGTCTCCACTCTCTGTATGCCACGAGGCATACAGCTAGTTCACCAGGCTCCATGATCCTGATGTTGTACTCCTGCAGGATGAAAGAGAGAGATGTGTGGATGAGCATGGATGTTCTAAGAACCTGCCTTGGTTAAGTCTGAAAGCCCCTTAATGCATCCTAGAGAATCCTGACCACCACTTGGACACTTGGATGGTCAGAGATTAATGCGCTGCATGGCTGCCTGAAACCCCAACCACTCCGCCCCACTTCATCCAACCAATTGGCAGCAGCTTTGCCCATTGGACTGCATGCTGTGGTCTCAGCTCAGGCACAGCCATTCTCCTAACCCGCGCTGCAAGGCTGCACTGTTAGCTTGAACCATGGGGGAGACTGGTCCAAACCAGGATGATGACATTGCAAGGAGCTGTGAGCACCTCCACCAGTGACTGCTCCACAGCCAGCTTTAGCAAGGAGATTGTACAACATGCCCAGTCATCCAACTGTTCTGCAGTCCACTAAAACGCTCATTAGTTTGCAGTCTGTGCCCGAGGGGTGAAAAGCTCTGGAGCACTTGGTGGCACGTTCATGTCTCTACGTTGCTTGAGTGGGCAGATAAACTAGAGGCCTGACTCCACGCACGTCAATGTGGCTGTGGCTGAGCCGTCTCAGCTGCAGAGGAATGGTCACTTTATACAAGGTGCCCCTAATGCGTGGCTGCTTCCCTCCCCCCCTACCCCGCATGTGCTTGTGTACCACCTTCAACCGCAGGGCAGCTCTTGCCCCCATGCCTCAACCTTGAAGTCCAACAGTGAGCGCTGCATAACGTTACTGTGCACTCACCTCCGAATTCCCCTCAAAGTGCAGCCCGCCAAGTGCACGCCTTCCGGCGGGCTGGCTTTTTAATGATATGCTGACGTATTACAATGAGGTTCCCGACATCCGATGGTGGGAAAGGCAGCCCGCCATCGACGGGCTGAGCGGACGATCACAAACTAGTTTCACAACATCGTGAAACCAATTTTTGGTCTTCTTTTCATATTGTCCGTTCATGCCGCCAATCACACCTGATGCTAGCAGGCATGGACAAATCCACCCCTTGTCTCAGTCCTGTGCCAGTCTTTTCATTTTCAAGCCATCCAACATTGACCTTCTGGTCCTTCTTTTTCCCTCGAAATCTTCCCTCCATAACGTCTCTTACAAGTCTGTTTCCTCTTAAGATTTTCTCTACCTTTCCCTAATTAGATTCAGCAAGTTTCTGTTATTGATTCACTCTCCTCAGTAATTCATCACTTATTCCATTTTCCACCCAGCTGATCATTTCCATTCTCCTCCAAACCCAAATTTCAAAACTATTTAGCAAGTTGGCCTCCTCTTTTGATAAGGTCCACATTTCACATCTATACAAAACAGCACTCCAACTCAAACTCTTTATAAGTCACTTCTCAAGTTGTGTATTCAGCTTTCTGGTTAGCAACTGTCTCTTACATATGAACATATAAATTAAGAGCAGGAGAAGGCCATTTGGCCTATCAAGCCTGTTCCACCATTTGATAAGATCATGGCTGATCTGGTTGTGGCCTCAACTCTACTTTCCTGTCTACTCCCCACAGCCTGTAATTCCCTTGTTGATCAAGAATCTATCCAACTCAGCCTAATCTATCTAACTCAGTGAAAGAATAAGGTTTCTACATTCAGAGGAAATCACTTGACAGTACAGAATGCGAATATTGATATGTTGAGAGACATGTTACTTAATAGAAACATAGGAAATAGGAGCAGGAGTAGGTCATTCGGCCCTTCGAGCCTGCTCTGCCATTCAATATGATCATGGCTGATCCTCTATCTCAACGTCATACTCCCGCTCTCTCCCCATACCACTTGATGCCTTTAGAGTCTAGAAATCCATCTATTTCCTTCTTAAATATATTCAGCGACTTGGCCTCCACAACCTTCTGTGGTAGAGAATTCCATAGGTTCACCACCCTCTGAGTGAAGAGGTTTCGCCTCATCTCAGTCCTAAATGGCCTACCCCATATCTCCAGACTGTGACCCCTTGTTCTGACACCCCCCCAAACCAGAGGAAATATCATTCCTGCATCCAGTCTGCCCATCCCTATCAGAATTTTATACGTTTCAATGAGATCTCCTCTCATTCTTCTAAACTCCAGTGAATACAGGCCTAGTTGGCCCAATCTCCCCTCATATGACAAGGGAGGTGATGGCATACTGGTATTGTCACTAAACTGGTATTCCAGGTAATGCCCTGGGGACCCAGGTTCGAATCCCATGGCAGATGGAGAAATTTGAATTCAATAAGTTAAAAGGTCTGATGACCAGAAAACCATTGCTGATTGTTGTAAAAACCCATCTGGTTCACAAATGCCCCTTTAGGGAAGGAAATTGGCTGGTCTGGCCTACATGTGACTCCAGATCCACAGTAATGTGGTTGACTCTTAAATGCCCTATGAATAAGGGCAATTAGGGATGAGCAATAAATGCTGGCCTATGTAGTCCCATGAACAAATATATGAAAAAACCCTGACATCAGTCTGGTGAAACTTCATTGCACTCCCTCTATGGCAAGTATATCCTTCCTTAGGTAAGGAGACCAAAACTGCACACAATACTCCAGGTGTGGTCTTGCCAAGACCCTTTAGAGCCACAGTAAGATATCCTTGCTCCTGTACTCAAGTCCTCTCACAGTGAAGGCCAATATACCATTTGCCTTCTTAACTGCTTGCTGCACCTGCATGCTTGCTTTCAGTGATTGGTGTAGAAGGACACCCAGGTCCCTTTGTCCATCAATATTTCCCAATCTATCACCATTTAAATACTACTCTGCCATTCTGTTTTTCCTACCGAAGCTTTTCATCTTGCACTCATCAGGACAAATGCAAGAATATCAAATTTCAAACAATCACAACTATTTTTACTACAGGAGGAAAGGGTGCTGATTGGTTGACAAGTCAAAATGTGTCATTCTTTTGTTTGTCCGAATAGGTGCAAGATGAAAATCTTTAGAAACACGTCGGTCTTTTCAACAATATCAGAGGAAGCGTTTTTTTAAATCATAAACTCCCCAGAGTGTTTCCAGCATGATGAACATAAATGAACCAATAACAAATAACAGCAGCAGTGCAGTTTATGATGATGTGGTGTTATCACATCCGTTTTCTCCTTCCTGATTCAATAGAAATGGAACATAGCAGAGAGAGAAATATCCCAGCAAGGCCACAAAGCAAAAAAAACTCATGGAGAAAAGCGAGTTTGATCGACTTGAGACAAAGATGCTGAATGTGTGAATGAAAAATGTTTACTTGCTCACACATGTCACTATGATGGGAAAGACATAGTCCCCATTCAGAGAACGGACATGTACAGCAGTGTCAGGCCCACCTGACTTCTAGTCACTGTTACTATTTTAAAGGTGCAACTTATCGATTGTAAAACATCCCAAGGTGCTTCGTAGGAGGGTCAGCAAACACTAAACCAGACAGGGGGAAATTAGGATAGTTGCAAGAGATGGATTTTAAGGAGCGCCTGAAAGAGAGCTAGAGCAGTTTAGGGAGGGAATTCCAGAGATTAGGGCTCAGGCAGTTGAAGGCACAGCAGCCAAAGGAGGAATGATTAAAATTGAGGGATGCTCTCCTCAGAGGGGAAGGGAGGGGAGGGGAGGCATTAGCATAGTGCTGTTACTGCACTTTTAATCTAGAGGCCTGGGTTAATGATCTGGGGACATGGGTTCAAATTCCACCACTGCAGCTGGTTAAATTCAATTAAATCTAGAATTAAAAGCTAGTCTCAGTAATGGCGACCATGAAACGATCGTCGATTGTCGTAAAAACCCATCTGGTTCACTGGTGCCCTTTAGGTAAGGAAATCTTCCGTCCTTACCTGGTCTGGCCTACATGTGACCCCAGATCCACAGCAATGTGGTTGACTCTATCTGCCCTCTGAAATGGCTGAGCAAGACACTCAGTTCAGGGGCAATCAGGGATAAACAACAAATGCTGGGCTCACCAGCAAAACCCATATCCCACGAAAAAATTTTAAAAATCTTTCGCACACCTTACTCAGTCATGTGCAGATTTGTTTTAAACAAATAACATCAATTTTTAAGAAATCTTTAACAAAAGACATACAAAATGTTACGAGAGACCTTAATTCTTCAAAATAATTAAGCAAATATATTCTTGGAGCAGATAGGCCTCCCCCCGGCAGCACAGCACTCCCTCGGGGCTACCCCTCCGACAGCACAGCGCTCCCACTATCCACCCCCCCCACCTGCCCCTCCAGCAGCACAGTGCTCCCCCCCCCCCCTCCCCCCCTCCCCCCTCGGGGCTGCCCCTCCGTCAGCGCGGCACCCCCCCTCAGGGCTGACACTGGAGTGTCAGCCTACATTTTGTGCTCAACTCTCTGGATTTGGGTTTGAATAGCAACACCTTGCATTGGTATCGCATCTTTAATATAGCAAAATGTGCTGAAAGGCTTCACAGGAGCATTATCGAATTTGACATTGAACTACATAAGGAGGTATTCGGACACTAATTGAAAAACAGTATATACTGCAGTTACTGGAAATCTGAAATAAAAAAAACAGAAAATGCTGGGAATACGCAGCAGATCAGAGAAAAACAAAGCTTTGATGATTTTTCGTCCACCTGAAAGGTTAACTCTGTTTCTCTCTCCACAGATGCTGCCTGACCTGTTGAGTATTTCCAGCATTTTCTGTGATGTTAGGACAGGGTGACCAAAGAAGGGACTAGCGTTAAGGAGTGTCTTAAAGAACAACCCTCTAACTCTGGACTCAGAGGCAAATGGGCTGCCTGCTCTGAGACATGGCTGACATCTTAAAGGGTGAGTTAACTCCAGCATGTGAAAGAGTGGTGCTAACACTGCTGTGGTGGTGCTGCTGCTTCTACCTGTACTACAGGCATTTGGAAAAGAGGTATCTGCTCTGGTGGGAGCTCCACTCCTGCATTACTTAACTGTACGTCCAGGAGGCATCAAACATGAGAAGCAGGTTTGTGATCAACAGTGTCTATCAGGGAAGACTAAATGGAAGAACTGTTAGGGAAGGAGGGGTGAAAAGAAAAAGTATGAGGAAATTACAAATATTTATTTTTAATTTTACTCAAGATTGATCTTAACAAAGTTAAGTGCCTGATGTTGATAACAGCATTACATTTGGAAAGGCATCTTTGCTTGATAAATTACAGGTTTCCATAAATCAATACATTTATCAAAGTATCCACCAGGTACATCGTAGTTTTAGAGAAGTAGAAAATAACGAGATATTCCGTGTAATAATGAAGCAGCATATTCTGCTGTTAACTGAGTCAACATATTACAACGCAGTCACATAGCCAGCCAGCTTTTCCATGATATTTCCTATATTGGGACTAAAAAGTGTCGCTTTCATTAAGGTCAACCCTGCATGTAACAAATGTCAGACTGCTTCAGTGCAGCAGTGAAATGTACAGAGAGGTGGATACACATTACACAGAGGAGTTTGTGAAAGATTTTGACAAACACAGCAACACACATAAACAGGAAGATTGAGTGGAAAACACCAAAATATTTCTGCCCAATTGACAGACATGCCAAGACCCTGAATGCAATGCTCACAAAATTAACGTGCCATCTTCTGACGCAATTTCTACAATACGTCAATGCTCTGACACAAAGTCATTTGCCATAAAACACAATCAGTGAGCACTCTGATTGGACCTATCAATTCTTTACACTGTTCCTTACACTGACAAACAAGAACAACAGATAATAAATTTCATACAACTCTGTTTACTGAACATGTGTAAAATGTCAGCTACCTAGTTTCCTTTTAAATTAGTTTCTTTTACATTCAGAAAATGTTACTTTGTGAAATATGTCAGTTGCAATAATTAGCAGAAAAAAGTTCCCATTGATACCAATTGTTCTAAATAACAGCAGTTTATTGGATTAATCTAAAACCGATTGAATCATATATTCCTAGAAGATATCTTTCAGTTTAAGAATTTTATGAATAGCATTATGGATTATATTATTTCCTTCTTTAAATTATTCAATTTATTGATTGGAATGCCTACAATTTTATTGCTTTCAATCTATAAAATTATTAATAAGCTATGAATTTCAAGAAATACACCTTTAATTTACAGAAACATTCATTTACTAACATTCTGATGGTTAATAATTCATTAAGACTAAAAGGCATGATGTATATAAATAAGTATCTAGTATCATATATAACACAAACCACACCATCCATGTTACTCTCTACAAAAACTATTTACAGTCTAGACAATACCCTGACTATTTATATCCCATTTTAAAATATATATTTGTTAATTATTTGTGCTGTCATTTCAGTGCAGAAACACATTCTGGAGTGTATGGTGTAAACAACACAAAAATTACTCGATTCACCACCGTTTCCTTATCCCCCCCTCCCCACCCCTTGTGTAGATGTTCCAGACACGTTAACCTGCTAGAGCGAATCATCCAGGCAGTGTCAGAACCGTTGCTAATTGGATTTTATTTCCTGTCACAAGATTTCCCCCCCCCCACTCAATTGCTCCCTAAAATGGCCAATTCCCCGAATCATTTACATTGCCAATGTCGAAACAACAGTTCCATTCTTCCTTTCATACAGTGAACAATGGAGACTGACACTGGAGGCAGCTCAGACCCAGCTGGTACTGCCACGCATGCGTGATGGTGAGTCTTTGACCCATCAGAAAGGTCACAGTTCCTCCTGACAATCCCAAATGCACTTAACCAAGTTTGGTCAGCTGCAAATCGCCAAATATTTTTATCACGTTAATTGCTGATAAATCTAGGACACGATGGTGAAAATCGAAAAGCTGGTGCCCATCGACGAATACGCGGAATCGTTGATATTCGCAGTGCATCTCAAGCTGTAAATCAGGAAAATAAACAAATTGTTGTTGGGAAAGTGCAATTATCAAAACAACTTTAAAAATGTGTCACATTTACTCAGAATATTAAACAGCTAAAATATTAGCTCCTACCCGTAAGTTCGTGGGAACGAGAGGAGGCCACTTACCCCCACCAGCCTGTCCCGCTATTCTATGAGATTATGAGTGATCTGTGACCTAATTCCGTATACTCACCCTTTCCCCATATCCTTTAATACCTTTTGGCAACAGAAAGATCAGATTTTAAACTTTATAATTAATCAAGCATCAACTACCATTTGCAGAAGAGATGTCCAAACCCTTTGTGTGTAGAAATCTTTTCTAATTTCACTTCTGAGAGGTCTGGCTCTAAATTTTAGGCTCTGTTTTTGCTGCTTTAATCCAGTACCTGCATACCACCTACAGCAGTAACAAGTGTAAGTTCCCTTATCAGGACAGGGAATGGAAGCATTAACCAGTATGAGACTAAGCCATACAGACTAGGAACATACCAAGTCTGATCTGTCGAGTTTACCTATGATCCCTGCTCCTGATCGCAGTCAGTAACCCATGTGGATATGGGATGCAGAGTGAAAACAACATCAGGCACAGCAGCGATATTTTCCACAGTTGAATGACTGATCAATACTGACTGTCTAGGCTGACATGAACAATAGTCATGTGGGTAAGGTACCAGAGAGCTGCCAATACAGAAGGGGTCGATGCCTTTAAAAGGAGTGGAGGCATGATAGGTGGAAAAAGAAAGAATTTCTTCAAGGTCAATAAATTGTCATGAATTTTAAACGTTATTTAAATAAATTTCCCCCACCACAAATACAATGGCTTTCTATATTCAGTACTCAAAAGGTCAAATAACCTCCTGCTTTCTGTCCTGAACAAGCTGCAAACCGCTGTCATTTTTAACAGTTATTTATAATCACAACAAAAACATATTTGATCAATGTATATTTTCAAATTGGAATTTATTTTTTCATTTACACTATTTCAGCCACCCTCAAGAATGAATTACCACTGTTTCTCTGCATTAGCAGCACTTGAGAATATCAGATTGTGAATTCACGGCAAGTGACAGTGACGGTGTGTGCCATGTCACACCAACCCCCTGGTGCTAACAGGCTAACCAGGCTTTGACATTACATGGGCTTTGTAAATACTGTCATACACTAAAGTTAGTTTTGATTCCCATTATGTAGCCCAGTCGTTAATATGTTATACAGTAACAGTTCTTAATTATTAACAAAATCTAGTACGTGTCTCATGACTTTGCAAGTCTCAACTAGCTGAGAATGAATAAAATAAGAATATAAAAAAGGAATTTAAATGTTGACCTGAAATGGATTCAATGTTTTAGCAGAGGAAACTGAAAAATATAACTACCAAGCTAAGCCATGTCGCTTATGGTTAACAATGTATAGTATTACCTTGAGTTGTGTAAAAGTTCTCCAGTTTCAATAATCTTCCGTTACAAGACTCCTCAAAGATGGGAATTTACTTATGCATGATTACCATTGCTATGTCCTTTTACAGTGGGCCCAATTTTAACTCTGCATGTGGATGGATTTTAAGTGGGTTAAAAATTGGACCCAACATATCCAATCCCAGCTCTCCACCACTCTCATCCAAAAGAACTATTTCACAAAATAATGTGTCACTCTGTCGTATTGGCTAACTTTCTCACATAATCACTGAAGGTGTAATGTAAATGCAGAGTCAGGGCGTGATGAAGGAGAGCGAGACTCCCTGGACAAGGAAAGCTTACATCAATTTTTTTTTTTACATTCATGGGATGTGGGCGTCACTGGCTAGGCCAGCATTTATTGCCCATCCCTAATTGCCCTCGTTCCCAGGGCATCTAAGAGTCAACCACATGGCTGTGGTTCTGGAGTCACATGTAGAACATTTAAGGACAGCAGATTCCCTTCCCTAAAGGACATTAGTGAACCAGATGCATTTTGGACGACAATTGGCAATCGTTTTGTGGTCATCATCAGACTTTTAATTCCAGATTTTTATTGAATTCAAATTTTCCCATCTGCCTTAGTGGGATTTGAACCCATGGCCCCAGAGAATTAACCTGGGTCTCTGGAATAATGGTCCAGTGACAATACCAATATGCCAACAGCTCCCTGTAATTATTACTTAAAATCAGAGAGCACAAAAAAAAAGGAGGCTATTCAGCCCATTATGCCTGTGCTGGCTCTTTGAGTGAAGGCTCCCCCCCCCTTCAAGTATTTATCCAATTCCCCTGATATTCCCTTATTATTGAATCTGCTTCCACCGCCCTTTCACACAATGCATTCCAGTTCACAACGACTCTCTGTATCTTTTCTCATGTCATCCCTGGTTCTTTTGCCAACCACTTTGAAAAATATTCCTGTATTATCCATTGCAACTGGGAAGTATGGGTCTTCACTAATCTACCTCCAGACCCTTTTTATTACTGCCCAACACAGATGCAGCAAAGGTGGTGGCAAAATTAGTTTGAGAATATTGGTTCACAACTGAGTGCTTTCTCTCAAAATGAGCAGGTGCCATTTTCTCATTAGTTGATCTGGGTAAGAGGCAAATATTAGGTCCCAGGTGGACGAGAGAGGTGGAAACTTTGGACTCATTTGTAAACCCACTGGATATGGCAATGGAGAGACTTTAGGGTATTATTGGCTAAATGAACTAAAATGGGCTAAATGGCATCCATCATTCATAATGATCTTGTGTCGTAAGGACTAACTAAACCTGCGTTGTGCAAGTGTCAAAATCTGACAGTCTAAGGTGATATAATTCACATTTTAAAAAGAAAAACCTGTTATTAATTAACTTAACTGCAGCAAATAAAACAACACAATATCATTCCAGTTAAATCTTGGAATTATTACAGTTGATTGATGTTCTTTAATTCTTTCAGAACCTTTAAACTCCAGGCAAAGAAGTTGCTTGTGAAGTCACTATTAGAGTTGGTGATATTTACAGACTCTAGTATCGATCTTCCCTATAATTAGAAACATCCTCTCTTTATGTGCCCTATCAAATCCTTTTATCATTTTGAAGATCTCCATCTGCTGACTCCTCAGTCTTTAAGAGTGCCAGCCTGTTCAATCTTCCCCTGATAGTTATAAGCTTTCAGTTCTGATATCATCCACGTCAATCTTCTTTGCACTTTCTCCGCTGCCTCTATACCCTGTTTTACAATACGGAGACCAGGACTGTGCAGAGTGTTCCAATGTGCTGCGTATAGTTACTCACCCGAAATGGTTGGTCTGGGATGAAGGGGAAGTAAGGAATGGATGTTTCCTCTTCTCCCCATTCTCCAGAGACGAAAGCATTTCTGACAAATTGCTGATCGGGAAATCTCGCCTGGAGCTCCATAGCAACATCAGCTGGCGATACATCGGAGTCTCCACAGCACAGGCTAATTTCAAAGCTTTAGCAAAGGCAGGAAGAAATCAAACTTCAGTCACAAAAAAAAAGTTCCTTAACCTATCAAAGGCTCTAAATGAAGTGACTGTTCAACAACAACTTACACTTACACAGCACCTTCAACATAGTAAGGAGCATTATCAAATAGAACTTAACACCGAGCCACATAAAGACGTATTAGATCAGGAGGAAAAAAAGCTTGGTCAAGGTGGTCAGTCTTAAGGAGCATCTTAAAGGAGGAGGAGAGAGGGGCGGAGAGAGGGAATTCCAGACCTTAGGGCCCAGATAGCTAAGGTACAGCCAATGGTGGGTCAATTATCAACATCAACTTTGATGTAATAAAGTGTAATATGGTGCTTCAGGGCAGCGTTATGAAACAAAATGTGACATCGGGCCACGTAAAGTTTCATAAGCCACATAATTAAATTTGGGCACTAAATTAGAAGCAAAATACTGCGGATGCTGGAGATCTGAAATAAAAACAGAAAGTGCTGGGAAAAACTCAGCGTGTCTGGCAGCATCTGTGGAAAGAGAAACAGAGTTAACGATTCCAATATGGCTCTTCTTCAGAACAGGTAAACAAGGTGAAGAAGAGTCACATTGGACTCGAAACATTAACTCTGTTTCTCGCTTCACAAATACTGCCAGACCTGCTGAGGTTTTCCAGCACTTTTTGTTTTAATTAAAATTGGGACTGTAGGGGCTGGAGGAGGTTACAGAGATCGGGAGGAGCAAGACCATGGAGGGATTTGAAAACAAGGGTGAGAATTTTAAAATTGAGGCGATGCCATAGGAAAAGTGCAATATACAATAAAGTTTCAACCTCTGATGAACAAAAAAGCACGTTTAAAAACACACTGAAGCAACAGGTTAATGTGAGCCACAATCCAACCACAATATCTCTAACATTACTCAGCCTGTGGACTTACTGTAGCTAATGTATTAACCACACTTACCAGGGCTGTTAAAGGTCAAGTTGCAAAACTTGAATATTTCCCACCTACAAATGTTATTCGCATTTTTGTTTACTTGCATACGCTGCATGAACAGAATAATTTCTGGAGATAATTCCTTTTCTGGTTGCATGAGATATTTCTCAAATACAAACATGATCAGTCCAAAAACGTCTTAAATACGTTCAAACAAACTCTTGGCACTGGGTCCTTGTATTAAACAACAGACTGGAACAATTTGCACTTATTGAAGAAGAATGGAAATGGAACAATTTGTACTTGTTTGCAGAGTTTTGTTGGAATCTGTTTTGTCATTTGTCCTGTAACAGCCTGTCAAACGCCAAAAGCTTCAAATCATAATGATAAACATTCCTCAATATTTTTTTTCCAATACTAGGCCTGTTAACTCCTCTTGGACAGTAATTCTCACAATTCGCTGCTTCAAAAGATCCAAAACCACATCACTGTAAACCCCAAAACATGCATCGTTCTTTTCTTCACTAAGTTGCCTAGTTTCAACCTTTTTCAACATTACGTATGGAAAGTTATATCAAATTCTCTCAGTCCACCCAG
Organism: Cetorhinus maximus; assembly: GCF_964194155.1. Classification (NCBI taxonomy): domain Eukaryota; kingdom Metazoa; phylum Chordata; class Chondrichthyes; order Lamniformes; family Cetorhinidae; genus Cetorhinus; species Cetorhinus maximus. Next base: position 13,733,020 of record NC_135892.1, read on the forward strand.
ATCATCCAACAAAAGTCACAACTTTTGTGAGTTGCGGATGAAAATAGTGCTGGGGATTATTCCAGCTTTGTCAATAATTCTGCTCAATTTCATTTTGGAATTTTGCATCCCTGATTATGAAGTGAAAGTGTTTATTGATGAGTCCACGCCCACGTGCAGCAAGACCTGGACAACATTCAGGCTTGGGCTGATAAGTGGCAAGTATCATTCACGCCACACAATGACCGTCTCCAACAAGAGAATCTAACCATCGCCCCTTGACATTCAACGGCATTACCATCACTGAATCCCCCACTATCAACATCCTTGGGGTTACCATTGGTCAGAAATCGAACTGGACCAGCCATATAAATATAGGCTACAAGAGTAGGTCGGAGGCTAGGAATCCTGCAGCGAGTAACTCACCTCCTGACTCCCCAAAGCCTGTCCACCATCTACAAGGCACAAGTCAGGAGTGTGATGGAATACTCCCCACTTGCCTGGATGAGTGCAGCTCCAACAACACTCAAGAAGCTTGACACCATCCAGGATAAACAGCTCGTTTGAGCAGAACTCCATCCATCACCTTAAACATTCGCCACTGATACACAGTAGCAGCAGTGTGTACCATCTACAAGATGCACTGCAGGAACTCACCAAGGCTCCTTTGACAGCACCTTCCAAACCTGCAACCTCTACCATCTAGAAAGACAAGGGCAGGAGATATATGGGAACACCACCACCTGGAAGTTCCCCTCCAAGACACTCACCATCCTGACTTGGAAATATATCACTGTTCCTGCACTGTCACTGGGTCAAAATCCTGGAACTCCCTCCCTAACAGCACTGTGGGTGTACCTACACCACGTAGGCTGCAGCGGTTCAAGAAGGCAGCTCACCACCACCTTCTCGAGGGCAATTAGGAATGGGCAATAAATGCTGGCCTTGCCAGTGAAGCCCACATCCCAGAAACAAAGAATAAAAAGAGTACCTTGTAGGGTTGGGGTCTACTATTCCCATCACGATGATCTTCTTCCCAGGTCTCATTCCTCCTTTTATTGCACCACCAAAAGGAACAGTCTTAAAGAAAGAGAGAAACTGCTCAATGTGACGCTGGGAGCAGGGGTGAATTACACAGTATTAAGCAGTAATTACAGGCAAGGAAAATTTAGATCAAAAGGCATTGATGTAGTAAGTTAAATGCATAAAAAAGATGCATGTTCTTTTACCAAGCGTGGAAAGTCCTCTGACTCTGGAGACCTGGGTGAGTTATTCAGGTGTGGCTCTTCCTCCGTCTAAAACAAGAGTGAAATGGAAAATTATCTGCAATTATAACATGGCTTTTTCACAATCCCTGCCAGGCATTAAATGCAAGTCACTATCCAATATTATGTTAATATTCTCCAGCCAGTTGGAGCAGAGATTATAGGCTCGACTCTAACAACAAACATGGATTCGATATCATTTATGCCATTTCACCCAATCATCCCTCAATTCCCTTTGATCAATATCAGTAATTGACACAGATCTGAAAAGTTGGCGGGAGAAGGAACTCGCTCCCCATTAAATCGATAGAAAACCCCGAACCGGAGCAGGTCCAGAATCAGAATCAGAATCAATCAGAACAACAGCCTCAAAGGCTGAGCGAGAAACTGAACTCCCGGAGCAAGGGCAGCGACACCCGGACTCAACCCGGACCTGAGAACCGAGGCCTAAACTGAGAGCCGGAGTCAGAACCGGAATCCCTGAATATCCAAAGACCCGGAGTGATCGGGATCCGGGTGTTCCTGAGTTAATCCCGAATCCCCCGGGCTCGGGTCTCGCCCTCCCAGGGATAGGGGGGAGCGGGATGTGCTGCCTCTGATCGGGGATCCGGTTCTGGTCGGGATCCCGCTGCCCCGCACTCACAGTTTGCTCCTTATTCGTTGCCATCTTGCACCGAAGCCCGTGGAAGCTGCGGAATCGGCCCGGGATTTGAGGACGTGGAGGCGGCGCCCGCCCGGCGCCTGCCCCGCCCGCCCGCCCGCCCGCCCGCCCGGCGGCGCCTCCTCCTCCTCCTCCTCCTCTATCTCCCGGTGTAACCGCGACCCTCCGCAATCTCTCCGCTTCCTGCACCGCCGGCTCTCCGCAATCCAACCGCAAATGGCGGCGAATCCTGTTCTGGGGGGATTTTAACACAAAGCAGGAAATCCTGGAGTTAAACTGGAGGAACCGCGATTGGAAAGGTGGAAAGAGAAATGGGATGGAGGAGGGAGGGGGGTTTAAATTTAAGAAGGGGCTCTGCCAGAGTGAACCCGCATTTAAGGAGAATAGATTCACACACAAAAAAATAAAGGCCACAGAGAATTAACGATCGCAAATGTAATCGGAGCAGATTCAGTCACAATGTGCAGAAGGAAATTGGATAAATTCTTAAACAGGATCGAGGGACGCTCATTTAAGACAGAGATGAGAATTTTTTTTCCTTAGAGATGGTGAGGAACCTCTCTTCCCTGAAAGGCAGTGGAAGCAGAGTCTGAATATTTTGAAGACAGAGCTAGATAGATTCTTGATTAACAAGGGGGTGGAAGGTTATCGGGGGTAGGTGAATTGAGGTTACAATCAGATCATCATGATCTTACTGAATGGGAGAGCAGGCTCGAGGGGCCGAGTGGCCTACTCCTCCTAATTTGCATGTTCGTGTGTAGGGATTACTGAGGGGGCTCAAGTACAGGAGGGAGATGATTTGGAGACCTTGTTGAAAGAACCAGCGGAGACAGAAAGGGCCAAAGAATCACCTCCAGTACTGTGTCCTCTCTGGTGAAGAAGGACGGAATAGGCACCTCCCCATTCACCCATAGTCTGCCAACCAGTTGGTAACACTCTCACCCACAGCTCGGAGTCAGAAGGTTATGGGTTCAGTGGATAATCCAGGCCAAGAACCTGTGGAAACCTGAGTGAGCACCGCACTGTCAAAGGGTCAATACTGAGGGAACGCCACACTGTCAGAGGGTCAGTACTGAAGGAGTGCTGCACTGTTGGAGGGTCAGTACTGAGGGAGTGCTGCACTGTCAGAGGGTCAATACTGAGGGAGCGCCACACTGTCGGAGGGTCAGTACTGAGGGAGTGCTGCACTGTTGGATGTGCTGCCTTTTAGGTGAAATGTTAAACTAAGACCCCGTCCGTCCACTTGCTTGGCTGTGAAGGGTCTCATAGCACTTTTTGGAAGATGAAGAGTGAAGTTTTCCCTCGTATCCTGGCCAATATTTCAGTCTCAGGTAACATCACTAAAAGCAGATTATCTGGTCATCATCTCATTGTTGTTTGTGGAGTTTGCTGTGTGTAACATTGGCTGCCATCTTTTCTGCATTACACTTTGAAAGCACTTCATTGACCGTGAAGCGCTTTGGGACCATCCTGACAATGTGAAAGGTCCCATGTTTCTCTCTGTCTTATCTCCTATAACTGGAGTATAAATTTCAAAGCAAGAATTACGGGAATTATAATAAACTTTTGTTCACCATTACACTCACTAACCACACAGCTTTCATTCAGTCTGGATGCCTTTGGTTTTTAATGAACATGTACATTAATTTGGTGTTGTTGGTGATTTAAATGTGGATCTTTTTTAAGGGATATCCCATGAAAAATTGCAGCATGATGAATCCACAATCAGTGGGACGGAGGCTTAGACTCAGAATTTTCCAGCCCCTTCCTCTGATGGGATTTTCCAGTCACACTGATGTGAACGGAGATTTCAATGGCTCGCTGGACCCACTGCGGAGGTGGGATGCTGCAAAATTCAGGCCATAGAGTCATTTACACTAGAGTAGGAGGCAATGGTGGATTTTCATGCCATATCATCCCATTCCCACCTCATTAATTATGCAGCCTCAGGAAACATGCCGTCTCAATTTGCCTGCCACCACCTTACCTCACTGCTTTGCCATGCCAGGCACCATATCTAAACTGCAGCCACGCGCACACTTCTCAATGCTTGCAACCCAGGACTGCTCTGGTGAAGACAATGCCCCAAAAGCCAAGAAGAGCGCAGCCCCCCGATTCAGTGACATATCCCCAGAACGCCTTTCGGACATGTGGAGGCCCGCTGTGATGTCCTCTACCCCCAGCTCTGGCCGCAGGAGGCACATCAGTCTCAGCACTCAGGCTTGGGAGGTGGTGACAGAGGTGGTCAGTGCCAACGCTGCACACAAGAGGTCAGCCATCCAGTGCAGAAAGCAGATGAATGATCACATCCGTGCTGCCAGGGTAAGGCAACCAACATATCACTCTAAACTCACACACTCACAAGGCCATCACACATTCACTGGCATCTCACTCACTGCCAGTTCAAGGGACATCACCACTCACTCTCTCACACATACCCTCACATCTCCATCTGGCCTCATCTCCTCTGGAGGCTGCCTCCTCAGCCCTCACCATCTTGAGGCCACTTGCACAGATCAACATGTGTCCCCACACACACCCTGGGATACCCTCCTTCCCCAGTACAGCCCTCATCCTGCAGCCTCTTCCCTTGCCTGAGGCCACTTCTCCCCCTTCCCCAGGCAAGCCCCAGCCCTGCAGCCATTGAAAAGCCATCCCCGCCTTACAGCTGGTCTGGTAGGTAGAAACCTGCCCCTGAACCCCCCCTAAAAGTGACATGGTGCTATCTGTGAAGCCTGGGGCTGATGACTACGAGTGCTGCCCGAAGCGAGATAGGCAAACAAACCTCGAAGTCCTGAGCAAAGTGCAGCTCGCCAGGTGCACGTCGCTTATGTACAGTTGTGAAACACGTCAGCGTGCAATCACACCGACATGCCCGGATGATCCAGCGTGGGGGATGATTCTGGTGAGCTGGGCTTATGATGAGATGCTGAAGTATTGAAATAAGGCTCCCAATGTGCAGTGGCCCGCCATTACTGAGTGGAGCGGATGATTGCAAACTGGTTTCACGATGGCGCAAAACTAATTTTTGGCCTTCTCGCCCTATTGTTCCCCCCTGCCCCCACCCACCATGATGCCCGATGCCAACGGGGCCAGAGAATTCCGACCATTGTCTCTATTTATGAAGCCCAAGATCCCATATGCTTTGCTAACCACTTTCCCAACATGACCGGCTACCTTCAAAGGTCGATGTACATGCACCCCCAGGTCGCTCTGTCCCTGCACACTTCTTAGAAATGTGCTATTAAATCTAAGTTGCATCTTCCCATTCTTTCTGCCAGAATGCATCCTCACACTTCCCTGTTGCTACACAGATCAATAACTGGGGCAAATGGGTCAGAGGCATCATTGGGATCAGAATTAAACTGCTCATGTTAATTCGCTTTCATAACAAACTGCAGGGAAGTAATTTAATCCATCTAACTAGGCGATTAATCTAATAGGCTGTACAGATATAAACTGTCCATCTGTCTCAATTTACCAGTCCATGAAATAAGAAATAATGATAAGTTACTATGTCTGTGCATAATATGAAAGCTGCTCTCATGATTTCCTGGTTTAAATAACAATGGATCTGCAATCAAAGACTGAATAGTAATACCCAAAATTAAAATTCCTGCTCATTATCATTAAGATATTGTATATCCTGCAATTTTACATAAAGCTACATTGTTTCATTAAATCTCTCCTTTAAATGTATTGACTAAGAACCCTACCAATGTAGATTGAAACATGTACCATTCCAACGCTATCTCTGCTACTGAATTGTTCCAGAAAGTATATAGTCTGTATTTCAAAATGAGTGATTTGGATGGGGAGGGACACTGACCATGAAGCAGATAGGCTGTGTTAGTGAGGGATAGAACATCAGAACCCAGAATCCAGTCAGAACCATTAAAATGTGCTTTCAGGATGAGGTTGTCAGTGGGAGAATCTTGGTTACAATTCTGCATCGACAGTAGACACTTTCTCAGGTGCAGCATTATCTGTAAGTGGATCCGACAATCAGGACAATTCCTTTACTCCACAAGGTTAGGCCTTGATATGACCTGGGCCTGTAAGCCCCAGTCTGCATGTTGGATTCTATGATCTCCTGAGCACATCTCTCCAGCTTTAGCAAAATGGACTGTGAACAACAACAACCAGCATTTATACGCACCTTGAACAAAGAGAAATTCCCCAAGGTACTTAAATAAGCACAGTCAATAAGATGAGGCCAACTGTCGACCATGAGCGGTTTATTTCGCTCATAAATGACTTAGCTTTAATTTTAAGATTATCCTGCCTTGTTCTGGATTTTCCTCAAGGAGGAAATAATGACTCACCATTGAAACATTCATGCGTAGAATTACATGGACTGTAGAGCACAGAAACATGCCATTCAGCCCAACCAGTCCATACTGGTGTTTAAGCTCCACATGAGCCTCCTCCCATTCTTCCTCATTTCACCCTATCAGCTCATTTCTCCCTTATGTATTTATATAACTTCCCTTTAGACATCATCTCTGCTATTCCTTTTGGTACTGAGTTCCACATTCTCACCACTCTCTGGGTAAAGAAGTTTCTCCTGAATTCCTACTTGGATTTCTTGGTGACTATCTTATACTGATCACCTCTAGTTTTGCTCTTCCCCGAAAGCAGAAACGTTCTCTATCATAGCTGTGGCTCAGTTCATAGCACCCTCGCCTTTGAATCAGAAGGTTGTGGGTTCATGTCCCACTCCCGGAAACCAAGAGCTGTGAATGTACTCAAGAGAGTTGCAATCTGTGACTGTTGATAACTCGAAAGAGTATCATATTGGGAAAGTGCTGGAATCCCTAGTTAAGAAGATAGTAGCAAGACATTTAGAAAATCATAATACAATCAGAGTCAACATGGTTTTGTGAAAGGGAAATTGTGTTTGCAAAATTTATTTGAGTTCTTTGAGGATGTAACAAGCAGGGCGGATAAAGGGGAACCAGTAGATGTAATGTATTTGGATTTCCAAAAGAGATTCAAGAAGGTGCCACATAAAAGGTTACCACACAAGATAAGAGTTCATGGTGTTGGGAATGATATACTAGTATGGATAGAGGATGGCTAACTAACAGGAAACAGAATCAGGATAAATGGGTAATTTTCAGGCTGGCAAACTGCAACTAGTGCAGTCCACAGGGATCAGTGCCGGGCACTCAACTATTTACAATCTATATTAATGGCTTGGATGAAGGGACAGAGTGAATTATAGCCAAATCTGCTAATAGGTAGGAAAACAAGTGGTGAGGACACTAAGAGTCTGCAAATAAATATAGATAGGTTAAGTGAGAGGCACAAAATTTGGCAGATGAAGTATAATGTGGGAAAATGTGAGATTATCCACTTTGGCAGGAAGAATAGAAAAGCAGAATATTATTTAAATGGGGAAAGGCTGCAGAATGCTGTGGTGCAGAGGATCAGTAAGGGGCATGTGAGGAGACAGGCAACTATGCTGGAGTGAGGTGGAGGCCGAATGAGTAGCGAATTAGATTCACATGGGAATTCGGTGCATGGGGGAATGAGGTGTAATGTACATAGGAATTATTCTAAGTTAGTTAAGAAAGTAATTAAATTAAGCTAACTAAACAACACAAGAGAGCCCATAAAGCAGTGGGAGTTCGGAGAGAGACCGAGCCCACAAAATAGCAGAGAGAGAGAGAGCCAGTCTACAGATAAAATCTAAAAGTGACATCTCAGGAGTTCCATAAGTTGATTGGTTAGTAAGTATAGACCTTTCCAGACTGGGCACAGCGAAGGTGATTGGTGAATGACAGATGTGTTATTATATTATACCATACTGTAGTAAACACTTTATATAAAGTTTAAGGTATGTCAGCGCAGCTCGGCCATGTGGATTGTGCATCCTGAGGGATGTGGGAAGTCGTGCGGGCACAAAGTGCCCTTGATGACTGTATCTGCTGGAAGTGTCACCGACTACATCTGCAGGAAGTGTCACCAGCTGCAGAATTGTGAGCTCTGGGTTGCATGACACAAGCGGCGGCCCGAGTCAATGTGGTGCATCCGCAAGGCTGAGGATTACATGGATAGCATGTGTAGAGAGGTGTTCACACCACAGGTTAGGAATGTGTAGGCAGAGAGGGAATAGGTGATCACCAGAAAATCTAGGAGGACCAGGCAGGTAGTGCAGGAATCCCAAGGCTACCTCGCTCTCAAACCGCTTTTCCATCTTGGATACTGGTGAGCGAGATGGTTCCTCAGAGGACTGTAGCAAGAGCCAAGTCCACGGCACCACAGGTGGCTCAGCTGCACAAGAGGGGAGGTGGAAGACTAGAAGTGCTATAGTAGTAGGGGATTCCATAGTTAGGGGAGTCACTCACCATTCTGACTTGGAAATATATCGCCGTTCCTTCACTGTCGCTGGGTCAAAATCCTGGAACTCCCTTCCTAACAGCACTGTGGGTGTACTTACACCACGTGGACTGCAGCCGTTCAAGAAGCCAGCTCACCACCACCTTCTCAAGGGCAACTAGGGCTGGGCAATAAATGCTGGCCCAGCCAGCGAAGCCCACATCCCGTGAATGAATTTTTAAAAAGGGGAGCAGACAGACATTTCTGCAGCTGTAGACATGACTCCAGGATGGTTTGTTACCACTCTGGTGCCACGGCCAAGGATGTCACGGAGCAGCTGCAGGAGATTCTTTTGGGGGAGGCTGAACAGCCAGAGGTTGTGGTCCACATTGGGTCCAATGACATGGGTAGGAAAAGGGATGAAGTCCTGAAAGCAGATTTTAGGGAGTTAGGAAAGGAATTAAAAAGCAGGAGCTCAAGAGCTGTAATCTCGGGATTATTCCCAATGCAAGGTGCTAGTGAGCATAGGAATAGGAAGATTGAGCAGTTCAACATGTGGCTGGAGAAATGGAGAAGGAGGGAGGGCTTTAGATTTCTGAGGCATTGGGACCAGTTCTGGGACAGGTGGGGCCTGTACAAGAAAGACGGGTTACACCTTAATAGGGCTGGGACTAATGTCCTCATGGGGCGGTTTACTAGTGCTGTTGGGGAGGGTTTAAGCTAGATTGGCAGGTGGATGGGAACCTGAGGGGATATTCAGAGTGGAGAAGGAAAGAACTGGCAGCGGGAAGTAGAGAAGTATTAACTGATAAGGAGGATATATCTGAATCAAGTGAGTTGGAATCAAAGAGATAAAAACAAAAAACTACTGCGGATGCTGGAAATCCAAAACAAAAACAGAATTACCTGGAAAAACTCAGCAGGTCTGGCAGCATCGGCGGAGAAGAAAAGAGTTGACATTTCGAGTCCTCATGACCCTTCAGCAGAACTGAGTATAGTTAGGAGAGGGGTGAAATAAGACCCGTCTCCTAACTATACTCAGTTCTGCTGAAGGGTCATGAGGACTCGAAATGTCAACTCTTTTCTTCTCCGCCGATGCTGCCAGACCTGCTGAGTTTTTCCAGGTAATTCTGTTTTTGAATTGGAATCAAATGTTGGCGGAAAAGACGATGGGTGAACAATGGGCCACCTTCAAAGAAAAAGTATTGCAGATAATGTCAAGGTATGTTCCCTTGAAGGGGAAAGGTAGGGCAAATAAATCCAGAGCACCCTGGATGATGAGAGAGATAGAGCTAAAGATGAAAAGGAAGAAGTGCACATACGACAGATGTCAGATAGAAAATAGAATGGAGAATCAGGCTGAATATAGAAGGGACAGAGGGGAATGAAAAAACTAATAAGAAAAACAAGGAGAGAGCATGAAAAGAGACTGGCAGCTAATATAGAAGGGAATCCCAAGGTCTTCTATAAGCAAATAAATAATAAAAGAGTCGTAAACGAAAGAGTAAGGCTGATTAGGGACAAAAAGGGACTTGCATGTGGAGGCTGGAGAAATAGTGGGGGTGTTAAATGAGTACTTTGCATCTGTCTTTGCAAAGGAAAAAGATGCTATCCAGGCTGAGGTGAGAGAGGAGATAACTGGTACATGGAAGAATTTATAATTGAGAAGGAGGAGGTGTTAGAAAGGTTATCTTTACTTAAAATTGATAAGGTACCGGGACTGGATGAGATGCATCCAAGTATACTGAGGGAAGTGAGTGGAAATTGCAGAGGCACCAATGATAATCTTCCAGTCTTCCTTAGAAACAGGGGCGGTGCCAGAGGACTGGAGAACTGCAAATGTTACACCCTTGTCCAAAAAGGGGTGCAAGGATAAAGCTGGCAACCACAGACCAGTCAGTTTGACCTCAGGGTAGGGAAACTTCTGGAAACTACAGTATAGGGTAAAATCAATAGTCACTTAGACAAGTGCAGGATAATTAAGGAAAGCCAGATATTAAAGAGAAAATCATGTTTAACTAACTTACTGGAGTTTTTTGAAGAGGTAATAGAGAAGGTTGATAAGGGCAACACTGTTAATGTGGTGTAAATGGATTTTCAAAAGACATTAGATATAGTGCTACATAACAGACTTGTGAGCAAAATTCTAGCTCATAGAATAAAAGGAAAGTTGGCATTTGGATAAGAAATTGGCCGAGTGACAGGAAACAGGGCATAGTGATAAATGGTTGTTTTTGAAATTGGAGGAAGGTTTGTAGTGGAGTTCCCCAGGGGTCAGTGTCGGGAGCCTTACTCTTCCTGGACTGTGGTGTGCATGGCTTGACTTCAAAATTTGCAAATGATACGAAGATTGGAAATGTTGTCAGCTGTGATGAGGATAGTCTTGAATTTCAAAAGGACATAGACATATTGGTGGATTGGGCAGACAAGTGGCAAATTAAGCTCAATGTAGCAATGTGCGAGATGATCCATTTTGGCAGGAAGAATATGGTGAGACAATATAAAATAAAGGGAGAGGCTCTAAAGGAGGTGCAGGAACAGAGGGACCTCAGTGTATATGTACATCAGTCATTGAAGATGGCAGGGCATGTTGAGAGAGCAGTTAATAAAGCATATAGTATCTTAGGCTTTATTAATAGGGGCATTGAGTATAAGAATAAGGAGGTCATGTTGAACTTGTATAAGACACTAGTTAAGCCTCATCTGGAGAACTGTGTCCAGTTCTGGGCACCATACTTGAGGAAGGATGTGAAGGCATTGGTGAGACTACAGATGAGATTCACAAGAATGATTCCTAGGATAAAAAACTATAGCTATGAGGATGGATTGGTGAGGTTGGGACTGTTTTCCTTGGAGAAAAGAAGGCTGAGAGGAGACTTGATTTAGGTATTCAAGATCCTGAGGGGTATGGACAGGGTAAATAGTGAGAAACTGTTCCCACTCAAGAGAGCATCAAAAACTACAAGGCACAGATTCAAAATAATTGGCAAAAGGAGTAAATGTGATGTGAGGAAAACGTTTTTCACCCAGAGGGTGCTTGGAATCTGGAACAAACTTCCTAAGAGGGTTGTGATTCTGCGAACTGCAATTCTATGATTCTGCGAACTGGGTCTCCTCATACACGAATCACAAAAATGTTAGCATTGATTAGGAAGTTATTGATTAGAACAGTGATTAGGAAGGCAAATGGAATGTTGGCCCTTATTACAAGAGGGATGGAGTATAAAAGTAGGGAAGTGTCATGAAGAGATATTAATGTATATAATGTTAGTGGAAATTATTTTTTAAAATAGGGTTCTAGTGGGGTCTGTGTCTATGTGTGTGTCTGTGTGTGCCTTACTTGGATTAAAGCCAGCTAGTCTGGCTGCTTTGATGTATCGTAGTTTTAATATGTTAATTAGGTCAATGTAGGGAGGGTAGAAGGTAAAGTGTAAATTTGCATTTGTTAAAAGAATTCAAGACTGCAGGCGAAACCTTACACCAAGCAATGTGTTTTTTTTTCAGCTTACTAATAAAATTGTTAGGATGAAAGGATGTTATTGTTAGAAGAGGTAAAGTTAAAAGCCGAGTGATACAATGGAAAATTTACATTCAAAGAGAAAGATATGTATAAAGGAGAAAGGAGATTGTGTGTAAGGTAGAGGCATTTTAAGATCCAAGAAGTGTGAAAAGCCTCCAGCCTGTAAGCCTGAAGTCTGTCTGTAAGGACCCAGAGCTGAAAGAAACTCATTTTGAATGTGACTGTCCAGGGTGTGCTTTGCCAGGTGTCTGTTTAAATCTTTGAGTTTTACTGTTGTTTTAATGGGGGTTTAACTGAGAGTCAGGTTAATTAGAGGGTTTTTGTAGTTATTATAGTAGTAATTTTGTAGATGTGTGTATATGTTTACAATGTTTCTTGTATTCATAAATGTTTAATTTAGTTTTATAAAAAACCTCTTGAGACTCGGTGGTCTTATTACTGAATTCAAAGCCTGCACCTTGAAACACACAAATTGCAAAAATGGGTTATGACAGTTGTTTCAAGTTTCCCTCTGGGATTTGAACAACTCTGCCTTTACCATCGGCTGTGTCATAATAGAAGCCATGCTACAATTGGCAAGGGCATTGGCGAGACCATTGTTACGAATGCTGGACTTTAAATGATGGTTATGTTTTAAACTGTCTTCTTTAATTCAAGGTAACATGGAGTAGTTTGGAGAAGGGGGTGTGACCGACAAAATCTGCCCAGAGACAAGCCCATGTGACCTGTTTGTTCTAGAGACAGAAGCTCAGGTCAAAACTTACTGAAAGTAAGGTGCAAGTCTTAGCATCTGGACACAAAGGAGGAGGCAGCTAGGCTTGCTGCTTAAAGACTCTCAGACTCTCAGAGTCAGTCAGACAGAGGGACCTGAGGGAGAAAACCCAAAGCAGGTGCTACTACGCCAGGCAACAGAAAAGGGCTGTTTTTGGGATGACTATCAAGCAAAGGGCTGGTGAGGACAAAACTCCTGTTTGAAGAATCAAAGCTTGTAGAGATTAAAATACCAACGAATTGCTACTAGAAGTCCATTCGATTATGTTCAGAAGATGGGGTGAAGGGACTTCCTTTTTAAAGGACACTGGAAGATTCATCCTGATGAGGTATTGAGAAGAGGTCCTGTGAAAGCTGGGAGGACCTTGAGACATTAATCACAAGACAACATCTCTGCTGAGAGCGTGGTGTAATGCATAAATATGGTGTGGGGTTTTCGGTTGTGTTAAGAAGTTAATAGGGGATACCCTTTCTATAGTTTAGGGTATTAATTGCCTACTAAGTAATGTTAAAGTCAATGTTGATTTTAGTTTGTTGTCAAAGGAAAAATCTTAAAACTGAAATCTTGTGTGATCTGTTGTGTTGGTCATTGGGAATTCATATCTCTTTTTAAACATTATCAGTCTCCATGGAGATCATAACACCACATGTAGAGTACTGGCACAGTTTTGGTCTCTTTATTTAAAGAGGGATATAATTGCATTGGAAGCTGTTCAGAGAAGTTCAATAGACTGATTCCTGAGATGAAGGAGTTGTCTTATGAGGAAAGGTTGAGCAGGTTGGGCCTATACTCATTGGAGTTTAGAAGAATGAGTGATGAATTATTGAAACATAAGATCCTGAGGGGGCTTGATAGGGTAGATGCTGAGAGGATATTTCCCTTTGTAGGGTAATCCAGAACTAGGGGGCACAGTTTGAAAATAAGGGGTCTCCCTTTTAAGATGGAGATGAGGAGGAATTTCTTCTCTCAGATGGTCTTTAGTCTTTGGAATTCTCTTACCCAGAGAGCAGTGGGAGGCTGGGTCATTGAATATATTCAAGACTGAGTTGGGCAGAATTTTGATTGACAAGGGAGTCGCGGGTTATGGAGGCTGGCAGGAAAGTGGAGTTGAGGCCAAGGTTAGACCAGCAATGATCTTATTGAATGGCGGAGAGGTTTGAGGGGCCGAATGGCCAACTGCTCCTCTTTCTCATGTTCTTATGTCCTTTCAAAGACCTCTAGGACCCCCCTCAGCCTTCTCTTCTCTGTTCATCCTTTCCTGATATGTATCACCTAAGTTTTGGTATCAACTTTGTAAATATTTTTTGCACCCTCTCGAGTGCCTCTATATCCTTTTTATAATGTTGACCAGACTTACATCATACTGCAGGTGCAGCAGAGCGAAGGTATATGGAGACCAGAGAAACAGGTGGAGTCTGATCTGTGCCATTCAATGAGACCATGGCTGATCTGTAACCCAACTCTATTAACCTGCCTTTGACCCTAATCCCTTAATATCTTTGGTTAACAAAAATCTATCAATCTCAGATTTACCACGACACTTGAACTAGCACCAATTGTCATTGACCAGTTCACTACATTAATGAAGATATGAAACTACTTATTTAAGTTGGTGAAAGCCTCGATTAAATTTGGACAAAAGGCACCTCCATAATTGGAACTTTAAACATGCAGCAAATTGCTTCGAATTTACCGTTAGAATTTCTGAACCGTCCCACACACTGCGATGTTTTGTAGGAGTAATTAGGAATTTCCATAACTCAGCATTTCATAGATCTGCAAGTTAAAGTTTTTCAGTAACAATATGATGTTGTGGTATATAATATCCATTATACAAATTCCTGCTGTTTTGATTCAAACTGATTGGATTGTCTCTCCTCCCACAAGGGATATGACAGAGATTACAAGTGTTGAATTGGAGTTAGCCATCTGCATGTGTCCCATTTCACGGCAGCCTATGGCAGTACACATTACTGATCCAGTACAACGTGTCAGCACATTGCCTCCACGGTAACCAGAATGTTGCTTTTGCAATGGAACGGACAAATAAATATGTACTTATCTAACACTTTTCATATCCTCAAACACCCAAAGCGTTTCACTGTCAGTAATTGGTTAGATGTAGTCAAAGGTGCTTTGTAGAAAAATGTGATCTCAGTTTGCACACTGCAGGATCCCACAATCACAATGAGATTAATGTTGAGAAAAAAAACAAGAAACTACTGCGGATGCTGGAAATCCAAAACAAAAACAGAATTACCTGGAAAAACTCAGCAGGTCTGGCAGCATGCTGCCAGACCTGCTGAGTTTTTCCAGGTAATTCTGTTTTTGTTAATGTTGAGAATCTGTTTTGGTGGATTTTGTTGGGGAATGTGTGGTTCTCAATGCAAAGCCTGAGATTGGATCTGTGTTGAGTTGACTGCAAGGAGCTACAACAGCTAGCGTAAGCAAAAGCATTTGTAGAAGATTCTTGCTTCCAACGACTCTCTAGTGATCCCTCCTGAAAGGACACCTGTAGACATCAAGTTAGACTTGTTTTCCCCACCTTTTCCTTAGTTAAATAGGCTGCCAAAACTCATCACCAATCTTTATGCCTGAGTGTTAGCTCTTGGCTGACTTACCGGGAGACATCAACCATCCTTGGTAACTAAGGGAAAATATTGAAGGAAAACAAATTCATTTTCATTCGAATGTCTCTGTTGTTGTGTATTAAGTTATCTCCCCCCTGTATTTACTTGATTGTTACACTTCATTGGTGGATTAATATTTCACTTTGCCTTGCCAACATTTCACATTCAACCAGTCCCACCAGAAACACATTGGGGGTCGTAACTTCTGAGCTGCAGGGCGTCGTATCTGGGGGGGAATCCCAATGATGTACTGGGGACTCCACCACCTTCCATCAGGAGTTCCCAGGTAAGGATTGCAAGGCAATTTCCCCGGACTTTCAAACTTCCCATGAGCAATTGGGAACCATTCGAAAAGGTGACTTAAATCGCAAACTTTGGATGGTTCCGACAGTGTTCCATCAATAGTTACCCAGGAAAAGTTAAAAGAATTAAGACCACTTCTAGCCTCAGGGTAACTATTGTACAGACCCACACTGATGCACCCCACACGGGACTATCCTCATACCCCCAAACCCCCAGGGGAACCCCCCGCCCCCGCCACCTCTCACTACTCCCCAATCCACGGGGCTCCCCCTCTCCATGGGACACCCCCCCACACCCCCAAAACCACAGGCACCACGGGATTCCCCCTGACCTGAGCTGCCCCTCCCTCAAGGCCCAACCCAACTTGAACCCCCCACACCAAGGCTCAGCCTGACAAATCTGACCACCCCCCAATCCCACTGCCCCCTCCCCTCCAAACCCCCCCCCAACCCCCTCACCCCCTCACCCCCCTCCCAGGGCCTGGCCCAGCCCAAACCTCCCCTCTCCCAAGGCCCAGCCCAACCAGGTCCAACCCCACCTCAAGGCCTGGTCCAACCAGACCCAACCGTACCCCGCCCCCCACCAAACCCCAAGACCTGACCCAATCTGACCCAACACCCCCTCTCCACCCAAGGCCCGAGCTGACCAAACCCAACCGGACCCCCCATCAAAGGCCCGACCCGACCACACCCCCCACAAAGGACCGACCCAACCTGACACCCTCACCCCCCAAGGCCTGAACTGACCCAACCCATCCCTCCACCCCCTCAACCCCTGACCTGACTCACCCCACCAAAGGCCCAGCCTGACTCCAACACCCCATACAAATCCTACCCACTTACCAGGCACAATTACCTTGTGTCCTGAAATCCATTGGTCTTTGTGCCCCTGGGTATTAAATTAGAAGTCTGTGGAGATTGTAACATTTAAGGTACAGGATGTTCCAATGTTTGTTACATTGGTTCCTGCTTAGTGTCAAGGGTGGGACCCTCTGGGAGTGTTTTGATAGGTCATCAGATCAGTTCAAGGGTCAGTGAACAGCTCTTCTTGAGGCAGTCAGTCTGAGGCAGTCAGTTCTAGGTAGTTTGCCAGCCAGAAGTGTTACAGACACAGGGCCTGGAATAGGCCCTGTTAAGTAAGTTAAGGGAAGGGAGCAAAGAAATAGGCTCTGTATTAAAGAAAGAGCTGCAGACTGACTCCGTAGGGTGGGCCGTTGGGGCAAAGGTACCCTACTGGAACAGTGGCGTTCTGCTTGGCACGGCATAGATCTGAAAGTGTGCTTGTAGGCTAGTGTTTGAATGTATTCGAGAATCCAGGGAGAAGGAATCTCAGAAGATGAGACTGAAACACTGTGAGGTGGGCCATTGTTAAAGCCGTCCGAGTGGGAACGACTTTTGGAGAGGATTCCAAGGAGCGATCTTCGAAGGTGAAGCTGTGAATCCCTTGTGAGACAGAGTTTCAATGAAATTGATTGACTTAGTGTTACTGACGCCTGGGTGGTTTCTTGAGAAATCCATGGACTGTGTCTTGGTTGCGTCTGTTAATATACTCTGTCGTGTGGTGTGTCCAACCATATTGTAAATTGTTTTATCTTTCTGAACTTGTATGGTAAAGTTTATTTTTGTTCATTCAGAACTGTGGAATCTTGTGGTTTTATTCCAAAAGCAGGTGTCTTGAATCTCAACCTTCATCAAGTTTAAACAAAAGGCTATTGATCCCTAACCAGATCTTTCCCCGTGACCCGAGACCTGGGCAAGATTGACATTACTTGTCAAAGACTGGACCTACTGGTTTATGGCAGCTAGTGGTGTAACGAAGAGTGCCTGGCTTACTTACCTTCGACTCTACAGCCCTCAGAGCTAGGCCCCAGGGACAATACACTGCCCAGATCTCACCCGGCCCGAGTTGGAAGGTCGGGCGAGATAGGAGTGGCTGGATTTTCAGGTAAGAACTTTGGAGCAGGGTGGCAATTTGACTCAATTGGCACTTTAACTGGCAATTTATCCCACACACTTGCCGTGCACAGATTGACAGCTGTGTTCGAATTACATAAGAATAGTCATTGCACTTCAGAGAAGTAATTGATCGGATATGAAGCACTTTGAGATAACCTGAGGATGTGATAGGTACTATATACATGTAAGTTCCTCCTTCCCAGTTTGCAAGCCTTTATGTCAGTGTTGGAACGGGATTCAATCGAAAGGGAATTGTATATATATCTGAAGGCGAAACAATTGCAGAAATATGGGCATAAATTTTCCCCTCATCGGTGTGTGCGATCGGCGGGCCCGGGACAGGCTGGGAAATGGGCCTCAGCCGTGGTTAGCCCCTGACCGTGATTTGACACTGGCTGGCCAATTAATGACCACCAGCGTGAAACGTGCGCTGAAAAGCTCAGCGCTGCTGGGGTGTTGGGGGGGGGGTGCGGGGAGAGGGTGGGCGATGATGTCACTGTGGGCGGGAGTGAGCGCTTCCAGAGAGCTCCCTGAAGGCAGGCAGCGGCCTCAGGGAGCTGCAGACCCGCAAATAATGGAACGAAGCACTAAAAAGGCTGCAAAAAAAAAATGTCCATGCATCACAATCAAGCACCTGAAAGCACATCTCATAAAAATACTACCTCCAGATATTTATTCTAATTTTATTTCCTAACGGAGATTCCATCCCGCCCTTGGGATGAGGTTTGATAAAAAATGTAAAGGCCGCCTGACCGATTCGCCCCGTCCGCCAACCGTAAGGTTGGACGGGCCACAAAAAATTGCAGACAATTGCGCCGTTAATGGGTTTAATTGCCCTCTTAATTGTTGGTGGGTGCGCTTCTGACTTTTGCACACACCCGCCAAGCGAAATATCACACAAGTGCACAATGACATCGAGACACTCGCCTGACGTCATCGCACCTGATCTGATGCCCGATCGGGTTGGGTGTGCCCCTGCCCGCAGGACCTAAAATCCTGCCCATGGGGAAAGGTAAAGGGAGTGGGTTTAATTGGACGGCTCTTTCAGGGAGCTGGCAAAAACACGATGGGCCGACCGGCCTCCTTCTCTGGTGCATCATTCCATGAAGCAATGGCCATAATGATTTAGAAACAATATCTCTTTCCGTCTCCTCACATATCCAAATGGCAGGAGTCTCACATTCACTGTCAGAACCCATCAATAATTCACTGAATCACCTCCTCACGTTCCGAATTTGAAATGAACAAAACACTAGATTCACTGCCGCTCCCTTTAACAAAGTGCAGAGTGCACACACGTCTGATCACAGCTCTCTTTCTATCAGGATCCTGGGACTAACATTATGTTTCTGCTGATTCCAGCTGCTAGTTGTGTGCAATGAACTAATTTCTCACAGGCAACCATTAACTTTCCTCCTGACCAATCAATTATTCAATGACCGTTCTCCCTGGAGTTGCATTTGCTTTAATAGTTTTGGTTGCCATGAATTGACAACAAACTCTCTTCAGCCACCCCCCCCTCCACTGACCCAACTGCATCCCTGAAAATTCACCTAACACAAACCCCCCAACCCCCACCATCCACTGACCCACCTCACACCCCATCACCCACCCGGTCTACACCCCATCACCCACCCGAGATACACCCCATCACCCACCCGGTCTACACCCCATCACCCACCCCATCTACACCCCATCACCCACCCGGTCTACACCCCATCACCCACCCGATCTACACCCCATCACCCACCCAATCTACACCCCAACACCCACCCGGTCTACACCCCATCACCCACCCGATCTACACCCCATCACCCGCCCGATCTACACCCCATCACCCACCCGGTCTACACCCCATCACCCACCCAGTCTACACCCCATCACCCACCCAGTCTACACCCCATCACCCGCCCGAGCTACACCCCATCACCCGCCCGAGCTGCACCCCATCACCCACCCGAGATACACCCCATCACCCACCCGAGATACACCCCATCACCCACCCGATCTTCACCCCATCACCCACCCAGTCTACACCCCATCACCCGCCCGAGCTACACCCCATCACCCGCCCGAGCTGCACCCCATCACCCACCCGAGATACACCCCATCACCCACCCGAGATACACCCCATCACCCACCCGATCTACACCCCATCACCCACCCGATCTACACCCCATCACCCACCCGGTCTACACCCTATCACCCACCCGAGATACACCCCATCACCCACCCGATCTACACCCCATCACCCACCCGATCTACACTCCATCACCCACCCGAGCTACACCCCTTCACCCACCCGATCTACACCCCATCACCCACCCGATCTACACCCCATCACCCACCCGATCTACACCCCATCACCCACCCGATCTACACCCCATCACCCACCCGGTCTACACCCCATCACCCACCCGAGCTACACCCCATCACCCACCCGAGCTACACCCCATCACCCACCCGGTCTACACCTCATCACCCACCCGATCTACACCCCATCACCCACCCGATCTACACCCCATCACCCACCCGATCTACACCCCATCACCCACCTGAGCTACACTCCATCACCCACCCGATCTACACCCAATCACCCACCCAGTCTACACCCCATCACCCACCCGAGCTACACCCCATCACCCACCTGACCTACATCCCCACCCTCCACGGACTCACACCTCCACCACCCCCTTAAGTCCTTTCTATTTCATATCCGAAAATAAATGATTTATGAAACATACTTACTGTTCCCAGAATCAAGCAAATATTCTATTTAAGTGATGACTTCCAAGCAAATGTTGATGGGCTGCATGGCCTCATTCTGTGCTGTCATGTTGGCTCTTTAGGGAGAACACGGTCACCAAGGAAGCTCCAAACACCATAGACAGCCTGGGCTGGATATCAGAGGCATGTTGGAGGAGCCTTGTTAGCAAAGTGTGTCTAACAGGTCGATGTGATAGGTCTAGTATCTGCAGTGTGGGGTGATGGGAGTGTGTGCTCGTTTCCTTCTCGTGTTCAGCATACACCACTGGCTAGCAGCGATGGGAAAAAGAAAGCCAAGAGTCTCTCCCTCTCAGTACACAATCTCTCAATCAGCAAGTCCTCAGCTGTGCTTCCTCTGACAACACTCAAAAACTGAGTCCCTCTCAGCCCCAGGCTAAACCTTCAGAGGAACTCAGAGGAGGTTTGGCCCCCCAGACAGTGTGTTGGCCCACTGGCATGTGGAAACACCCTGGCACTCATGAACCAAAGGCCGTATGTAGGTCATATGCCCCAATGACTGGCAGATCGTATCCAGCAGCACATCCCATCAGCTGTTCACAATATGCAAAGTACTGACCGTAATCAACCAACCCGTGCTTGCTTAGAACCGCATGTCTAACGTTGGATGTGATTCCATGATTGGACAGCACTTACACATGTGAAGGATTACACCAACAACCAATTTAAGATTATCAGTCAGGCTTGCAATGTAGCTCACTTACACTTGCTAGAAGCCACATATATTCATAGATGTATATGCAGGGACCTGTCCTCTGTAGGAAAAAGGAAAATGTCCAGACATTGCACCTTTTTTGAATAAACAAAAGCATGGGGGACAATAGCACCCTGGTGCATTCGCCATAGCAACGTCTCAACCAATCAGAGCTGACTTGCCAATCAATCAGCACCCCTTTTCTCGTGCAGCATAAATTGTTGTTCCCTTTGAAATTTGGCATTCTTGTGTCTGTCCTGAAGACAAAAAGCTTCGACAGCATGTTCCTTTCTTCAGCAATATTGAACTCGAGAGGTGAGGTGAGAGTGACTGCTCTTGACAACAAGGCAGCATTTGGCCGAGTGTTACCCCGTCCACCACCTGAAACATCGCTTCCTTCACCACTGACGCACAGTAGCAGCAGTGTGTGTACCATCTACAAGATGCACTGCAGCAACTCACCAAGGCTCCTTCGACAGCACCTTCCAAACACACAACCACTACCATCTAGAAGGACAAGGGCAGCAGACACATGGGAACACCACCATCTTGGAAGTTCCCCTCCAAGTCACTCACCATCCTGATTTGTAAATATATCACCGTTCCTTCACTGTTGCTGGGTCAAAATCCTGGAACTCCCTCCCTAACAGCACTGTGGGTGTACCTACATCACATGGACTGCAGTGGTTCAGGAAGGCAGCTCACCACCACCACCTCAAGGGCAATCAGGGATGGGCAATAAATGCTGGCCCAGCCAGTGACATCCACATCAAGTGAAAGAATAAATAAAAAAACTCAAGTTCTGTACTATCGCGTGACTAACTGAACCAAACACCCAGCTATGGGTGAATAGCTCCATTGTCTAGTGGATACCCCGGGAGAGTTGAAGGCTAAGGGAGTAAACTCTGACAAAAAAATCTGGAATGGAGCACCAAGGCGAACTGATGTTTAAATATGTCATCTTTCCAGCAACCTAGCCGGTGTCAAACATAGTGCCAGGGAGGCCGAGGGGGAGATCCTGATGTTTGGACTGCCCAGAGTCTCACTCTGGACAGAACAATCCAGTTTCACTGCACAGCCTTAACACAAAGCTGGGGAGGGTGGTTTATTCACTGTTTTGTATTGTTTGACAAAGGCAAATTGTACTGGTTGCGTCAAGTGAGCCTGACCATACCTGTATGATGCATCTTAAATACTTTTATAGTCACTCAGTAGTACAGAAAGAGTCATGCTGTTGAAACTTTTCATCTTGCACTCATCAGGGCAGCTTTGCAAGAATACCAAATCTCAAGGGGAACAACAATTTATATTGCATGAGAAGAGAGTGCTGATTAGTTGGCAAGTGGACTCTAATTGGTAGAAGTGTTGCCATGTAGAATGCACCAGGGAAGTTAGCTGCCAAGCTTTTGTTGAAATTCAAATCAGGAAGATCAACTCTGATCAGTCAAGGCATTGTCATGGGGAATGTACCAGGGAATGGCTCTCCCCCAAGCTTTTGTTTAGTTGAAAAAGCACAATGCATGGATATGTTCTTTCTGTTTGCAAAGGACAGCACACTATGTGTGAACATATGTAGCTTCTAGCACACGCAAGTGAGCCACACTGCAAGATGACTGATAATCTTAAATAGGTCCTTTGTGTAGTTCTTAGCTCAATCATGGCTGGCGTTGTCCAATCACAGAATCACATCTAATGGTGGACACTATGTTCTGAGTTTTGCAAACATAGACTGTACACGGGGTACGGTCAGTACTTTAACTGTTGGGAACAGCTGAAAGGATGTGCTGTTTGATGTGATCTGCCAGTCTTTGGGACGCGCGGCCTACATACCCAGCATCACACTGCCACTGAAATTCATATACCACGTTACTCATTTGGGTGATAGGGAGAATGTCTTTTTGGCTTGACGGCAGCGTCCTGTTAGTGGTGAATACCACTCATGTTGATACTGCATACTCGCAGTGTGAAACAGCTAGCTTCGCCTTTTGCTCAAAGTTTTCAGACGCTTTGTCCGTCCAGGGTAATCTTAGGTAGACTGGGCACTTTTCAGGGCTGAAAGTGACGGCCTTAGGCCCGTTCATGAATTTACATGATATACAGCGTGAAATGATCTGATCGGGGTAGCCATTATCCTGCAGGATGTCTTTGACGTGCCCTATTTCAGCATCAAGCTTGCATGGTGAGTAAATGGCTCGGGCCCTATTTACGAGGTTGCCCATAAGGCCAATCTTATAGTGCGTGGTACTGTAGGAATCCCAATGCATATATTGACCAGTGAAGGGAAGCTTGCAGTAGATAGAGAGTCCCCTAGCAGATTTCTCAACTAGCACATTGGGAAAGGGAGCTCATTTGACTATTCCATTTCAAAGGTAAATTTGAGCGCAGGATGGAACCCATTCAAGGTGTGTAAGAAAACTCTTACATGCAGCTGTGGATTCGAATATAGCAAATGTATCATCTGTGTATCGGACACAGTGGACCGCATCAATGTCCATTTCTGACCACAAGAGGACAGTATTGTTACATTTTCACACTGCTTTTGGACAGTTTGATACTGTTATTAGATATTGGGTGGTACAGGGATACCACAAAATATAAAATATTCAGATTGCCTTTTGGGAATGACTAAGATTTATGAGAGTGTTTTGAGTTGAATACTGGAGTATTACTCGAAACAAACTTTTGTTGACTACATCATGAAGTCAGTAACAGAAAGAATTGGATGTGGAAGCCCATTGGTCAGTCACTGTCCGCATACAGATCTGGACTTTGGTTTAATGAGCTTCATTGGAATTCTTGATATTGATAGTGGGGTAATAGTGATAGTGATGGTAATGCCATTGAACATCAGGGCTGATGGTTGGATTCTCTCTTACTGGAGGTGGTCATTGCCTGGCACTTGTATGGCGTGAATGTTACTTGCCACTTGTCTGCCCAAGCCTGGATATTGTCCATGTCTTGCTGCATTTGGACATGGGCTGCTTCAGTATCTGAGGAGTTGTGAATGGTGCTGAACATTGTGCCATCATCAGCGAACATCCCCACTTCTGACCTTATGATGGAAGGAAGGTCATTGATGAAGCAACTGAAGATGGTTGGGCCGAGGACACTACCCTGAGGAACTCCTGCAGTGATGTCCTGGAGCTGAGATGATTGACCTCCAACAGCCATAGCCATCTTCCTTTGTGCTAGGTATGATTCTAACCAGCAGAGAGTTTCCCTGATTCCCATTGTCTCCAGTTTTGCTAGGGATCCTTGATGCCACACTCGGTCAAATGCTGCCTTGACATCAAGAGCTGTCACTCTCACCTCACTTCTTGAATTCAGCTCCTTTTTCTGTGTTTGGACCAAAGATGCAATGAGGTCAGGAGCTGAGTGGCCCTGGAGGAACCCAACTGAGTGTCAGTGAGCAGGTTATTGCCAAGTAAGTGCCGCTTGATATCACTGTCAACGACCCCTTCCATCAGTTTACTGATGATTGAAAGGAGGCTGATGGAGCGGCAATTGGCTGGGTTGTATTTGTCCTGCTTCTTGATAACAGGACATATCTGGGCAATTTTCCACATTATTGGGCAGATGCCAGGGTTGTAGTTGTCCTCAAATAGCTTGTTTAGAGTATAAGTGTAGGATTGTATGTGTCTAATTTTTTAAGCCAATTTTGAACCCTTAGTTCAGACTAGCTACAGACCACACTGGGTACGAGAATGTTGTTACAAGTTTCACAGAAGTTACTAAGTTATTCACAACAGGTACACATGTGTGATAATAGACGCAGTGGTATAGAGTTAGTTCAGTCTGGAACATTGGCTGTGGCCCTCTGGTTGACTGTGGCACTGTCTCTTGCTCTGTTCTATTGATTATAAACTAATTTCTCTTCTTGGTGTCCGTCCACTGATTCAATGAGCTTTTATACTCTATAAGGTGCTTAAGACTGTATTTTAGTACAACTCCTATACCCTCCACTTGGTCCCAAAATAGGGGGTTTCTAGGCACACTTAGTTCAAGTAGAGCCAGTGTCCATTTTCCTTTCGAGCAGATAGATGGAAACATCTATCTGAAACACCACCTGAAAGTTCCCCTCTGATTCATTCACCATCCTGACTTGGAAATATATCGGCGTTCCTTCACTGTCGCTGGGCCAAAATCCTGGAACTCCCTCCCTAACAGCGCTGTGGGTGTACCTACACCACATGGACTGCAGCGGTTCAAGAAGGCAGCTCACCACCACCTTCTCAAGGGGCAATTCGGGATGGGCAATAAATGCCGGCCTAGCCAGCGAAGCCCACATCCCGTGAAATAATTTTTTTTAAATTGTAAATGCGCAGGAACATGAACAACTCCACTGCTGTACATTGACACTGTTTCAAGCAAGGTTAACAGCCCATGCTCTGCTACTGGAAAACTATTACAAAGTTATTCATAGGAATAAGCCATGAAGATACGTTGAACCCTACAAGGGGTGTGGCTAGCTTAATATTTGTCACAAGACCCTGTTCCCAGAGAGTTTAATGCTGTAAAGTCTCTCCTTGTGTGATAAAATGTTTAGCTGCCTGCTTCGAAACAGTGTATTTTGTTTTAATCTGATTCATTTGACTGACCAGGCATTCCACATCATGATGAATAACATTGGGCAGAATGTTCCGGCCTTGCCAGCAGTAGAATAGTGGCGGGTGGGAGCGGAAAATTCAGAGTGAGGCCAAAAGTCAGGTTTTCACTGGTGGGAAAACAAGTTGGAATTTTCCCCTCGGTACTCCCACGGTGAGTCAACTTTCTCACTGATCCATGTCGTGGAGCCCATTCGTTTGCATTAGGATGTCATGAGTGCTCATTAACAACACAAGCCACCAGCATCAAGTTCTCCCTCCTGATTATCTGCCATGCCAGTGGGAAATTACACCAGTCGGATCCATGACTGGATATAGGTGGCATGCACCGGAACACCCTCACTTCACTTGTAACTTTGAGGTGAGTGTAACATTCAAAATCAGCCACAGCGCTGCTCCAACTCATCTCCAATACCAAAGCTGCTGCGTAAGACGAGGCTGGTGGGGGTCTCAGGCTGAACCATTCAGCATGGGTGCTGTGGGTCTCAGACAGGGCTGTTGGCAATGGGTGCTGAGGGTCTCAGACAGGGCTGTTTGTAATGGGTGCTGAAAGTCCCAGACCGGGCTGTTTGCAATGGGTCCTGAGGGTCTCAGGCAGGGCTGTTTGTCATGGGTGCTGTTGGTCTCGGACAGGGAAGTTCGCAATGGGTGCTGAGGGCCTCAGACACGGCTGTTTGCGTGGGTGCTGTGGGTCTCAGACACGGCTGTTTGCAATGGGTGCTCAGGGTTTCAGACAAGGCTGTTTGCAATGGGTGCTGAGGGTCTCAGACAGGGCCGTTTGCAATGGGTGCTGAGGGTCTCAAACAGGGCTGTTTATAATGGGTGCTGAAGGTCTCAGACAAGTCTGTTTGTAATGGGTGCTGTGGGTTTGAGATAGGGCTGCTCACAGTGCATGCTGTGTGTCTCAGACAGGTCTGTTTGTAATGGGTGCTGTGGGTCTCAGACAGGGCTATTTGCAATGGGTGCTGAGGGTCTCAGACAGGGCTGTTTATAATGGTTGCTCTGGGTCTCAGACAGGGCTGTTTGCAATGGGTGCTGTGGGTCTCAGACAGGGCTGTTTGTAATGGGTGCTGTGGGTCTCAGACAGGGCTGTTTGAAATGGTTGCTGTGAGTCTCAGACAGGGCTGTTTGCAATGTGTGCTGTGGCTCTCAGACAGGGCTGTTTGTAATGGGTACTAAGGCTGTCAGACAGGGCTGTTTGCAATGAGTGCTGTGGTTCTCAGACAGGGCTGTTTGTAATCGGTGTTGTGGGTCACAGACTGGTCTGTTTGTAATGGGTGCTGTCAGTCTCAGACAGGGCTGTAAGCAATGGGTGCAGTGGGTCTCAGACAGGGCTGTTTGCAATGGATGCTGTCGGTCTCAGACAGGGCTGTTTGCAATGGGTGCTGTGGGTCTCAGACATGGCTGTTTGCAATGGATGCTGAGGGTCTCAGACAGGGGTGTTTGCAATGGGTCCTGTGGGTCTCAGACACAGCTGTTTGTAATGGGTGCTGAGGGCCTCAGGCAGGGCTGTTTGCAATGGGTGCTGAGGGTTTCAGACAGGGCCTTTTGCAATGGGTGCTGTGCGTCTCAGACAGGGCTGTTTGCAATGTGTGCTGTGGGTCTCATATAGGGCTGTTTGCAATGGGTGTTGAGGGTCTCAGACAGGACTGTTTGCAATGGGTGCAGTGGGTCTCAGACAGGGCAGTTTGCAATGGGTGCTGTGGGTCTCAGACACAGCTGTTAGTAATGGTTGCTTTTTGTCTCAGACACAGATGTTTGTAATAGATGCTGAGGTTCTCACACAGGGCTGTTTGTAATGGGTGCTGAGTGTCTCAGACAGGGCTGTTTGCAATGGGTGCTGAGGGTCTCAGACAGGGCTATTTGCAAAAGGTGCTGAGGGTCTCAGACAGGGCTGTTTGCAATGGGTGCTGAGGGTCAAGACAGGGCTATTTGCAATGGGTGGTGAGGGTCTCAGACAGGGTTGTTTATAATGGGTGCTGTGGGTCTCAGACAGGGCTGTTTGTAATGGGTAATGAGGGACTCAAACAGGGCTGTTTGCAATGGGTGCTGTCAGTCTCAGACATGGCTGATTGCAAAAGGTGCTGACGGTCTCAGACAGGGCTGTTTGCAGTGGGTCTCAGAGAGGGTTGTTTGCAATGGGTGCTGTGGGTCTCAGACATGGCTGTTTGCAATGGATGCTGAGGGTCTCAGACAGGGGTGTTTGCAATGGGTCCTGTGGGTCTCAGACACAGCTGTTTGTAATGGGTGCTGAGGGCCTCAGGCAGGGCTGTTTGCAATGGGTGCTGAGGGTTTCAGACAGGGCCTTTTGCAATGGGTGCTGTGCGTCTCAGACAGGGCTGTTTGCAATGTGTGCTGTGGGTCTCATATAGGGCTGTTTGCAATGGGTGTTGAGGGTCTCAGACAGGACTGTTTGCAATGGGTGCAGTGGGTCTCAGACAGGGCAGTTTGCAATGGGTGCTGTGGGTCTCAGACACAGCTGTTTGTAATGGTTGCTTTTTGTCTCAGACACAGATGTTTGTAATAGATGCTGAGGTTCTCACACAGGGCTGTTTGTAATGGGTGCTGAGTGTCTCAGACAGGGCTGTTTGCAATGGGTGCTGAGGGTCTCAGTCAGGGCTATTTGCAAAAGGTGCTGAGGGTCTCAGACAGGGCTGTTTATAATGGGTGCTGTGGGTCTCAGACAGGGCTGTTTGTAATGGGTAATGAGGGACTCAAACAGGGCTGTTTGCAATGGGTGCTGTCAGTCTCAGACATGGCTGATTGCAAAAGGTGCTGACGGTCTCAGACAGGGCTGTTTGCAGTGGGTCTCAGACAGGGCTGTTTGCAATGGGTGCTGTGGGTCTCAGACATGGCTGTTTGCAATGGATGCTGAGGGTCTCAGACAGGGCTATTTGCAAAAGGTGCTGAGGGTCTCATACAGGGCTGTTTGCAATGGGTGCTGAGGGTCTCAGACAGGGCTGTTTGCAATGGGTGCTGAGTTTCTCAGACACAGCTGTTTGCATTGGGTGCTGTGGGTCTCAGACATGGCTGTTTGTAATGGGTGCTGAGGGTCTCAGACACGGCTCTTTCTAATGGGTGCTGAATGTCTCAGACAAGTCTGTTTGTAATGGGTGCTGTGGGTTTGAGATAGGGCTGCTCACAGTGGGTGCTGTGGGTCTCAGACAGGTCTGTTTGTAATGGGTGCTGTGGGTCTCAGACAGGGCTATTTGCAATGGGTGCTGAGGGTCTCAGACAGGGCTGTTTATAATGGGTGCTGTGGGTCTCAGACAGGGCTGTTTGAAATGGTTGCTGTGAGTCTCAGACAGGGCTGTTTGCAATGGTTGCTGTGAGTCTCAGACAGGGCTGTTTGTAATGGGTACTAAGGGTGTCAGACAGGGCTGTTTGCAATGGGTGCTGTGGGTCTCAGACAGGGCTGTTTGCAGTGGGTCTCAGACAGGGCTGTTTTCAATCGGTGCTGAGCGTCTCAGACAGGGCTGTTTGTAATGGGTACTAATGGTGTCAGACAGGGCTGTTTGCAATAGGTGCAGTGGGTCTCAGACAGGGCAGTTTGTAATGGGTGCTGAGGTTCTCACACAGGGCTGTTTGGACTGGGTGTTTAGGGTCTCAGACAGGGCTGTTTCTAATGGGTGCTGAGGGTCTGAGACAGGGCTGCTCACAGTGGGAGCTGTGGATCTCAGACAGGGCTGTTTGTAATGAGTGCTGAGGGTCTCAGACACGGCTATATGCAATGAGTGCTGAGGGTCTCAGGTTGAACCATTCGCCATGGATGCTGAGTGTCCCAGACATGTCTGTTTGCAATGGGTGCTGTGGGTCTCTGACAGGACAGTTTGTAATGGGTGCTGAAGGTCTCAGACAGGGCTGCTGGTATTGGGTGCTGAAGGTCTCAAACAGGTGTGTTTGTAATGCGTGCTGTGGGTCTCAGACAGGGCTGTTTCTAATGGTTGCTGAGGGTCTCAGACAGGGCTGTTTGCAATGGGTGCTGAGGGTCTCAGACAGGGCTGTTTGCAATGGGTGCTGAGGGTCTCAGATAGGTCCATTTGTAATGGTTGCTTTTTGTCTCAGACACAGCTGTTTGTAATAGATGTTGAGGTTCTCACACAGGGCTGTTTGTAATGGTTGCTGTGGATCTCAGACAGGGCTGTGTGCAATGGGTGCAGTGGGTCTCAGACAGGGCCGATTGCAATGGGTGCTGTGGGTCTCAGGCACAGCTGTTTGTAATGGCTGCTGATGGTCTCAGACAGGGCTGTTTGCAATGGATGCTGTGGGTCTCAGACATGGCTGTTTCTAATGGGTGGTGAGGGTCTCCGACAGGGCATTTTCCAATGGGTGCTGTGGGTCTCAGACAGGGCTGTTTGTAATGATTCTCTGGTTCTCAGACAGGGCTGCTCACAGTGGGGGCTATGGATCTCAGACCGGGCTGTTTGTAATATGTGCTGAGGGTCTCAGACAGGGCTGTTTGTAATGGGTGCTGTGGGTCTCAGACAGGCCTGTTTGTAATTGGTGATGTGAGTCTCAGACAGGGATGTTTGCAATGGGTGCTGTGGGTCTCAGACACAGCTGTTTGTAATGGGTGCTGAGGGTCTCAGACACAGCTGTTTGTAATGGGTGCTGAGGGTCTCTGATAAGGCTGCACTCTCCCAACAGAGACCAGCGTTGAGAGTGTTAATTGATTGGTGCACGGTGGTGTTTACAGAGACATGAGGGTGAAGGGAACAGGGCAGGTTTGGGGGCTGTGTTCTTTGTTGAAATGGTCGTGTTCAGAGATTAAATGCATCCTGGGGCTTTGCGGACCAGGCTACAGGACTATGTTGGCCACACACGTCATGGTCACGGCCCAGGGAGGGGGAAGGCCTGTCTGCTCAATGGGGTTGTGCACAGTTTGGTGTGCAGGGCGTGGTCAGTGTCTCACACGAGGTGGGCCTGGGGGTGTCTGGCTCAGTACTGGGCTGCAGGCGGTATAGTCATGGTCAGGGGAAGGTATCTGCAGCCTGTAAATGAATGAAATGTAATTAATAGGGGGGTACCCGAATCTCTCATGGTGGGGCCTCTGTATGTGACCATGCACACAGCCTCAAGATGGGGAAGGGTGAGGAGCACATGGGGCAGGGGAACATCCACCGTGATGGGTTCAGTGGGGAGGGCAGGAATGTCCACAAAAATAACTATGGGCTCCAGGGTTACGGGAGGGTGAGGGGGGTGGGGTTGGCTGGAGAATGACCAGAGGGAGGTCTACCTGCATATCGAGGGCTTCCAGGATGGTTGGAGGGACGTGAATGGGGACAGGGCGAGGGTTGAAGCTGGTCTGGATGTACAAGTGTCTCACCACCATGTGGAGACCCTGAAGCAATGAGGCAATTTAAAACTGAAACTGGAAAACAATCCACAGGGGAGGGGCCTGAGGCAGTGTGGGAGGGGCCTGAGGCAGTGTGGGAGGGGTCTGAGGCAGTGTGGGAGGGGTCGGAGGCAGTGTGGGAGGGGCCTGAGGCAGTGTGGGAGGGGTCTGAGGCAGTGTGGGAGGGGTCTGAGGCAGTGTGGGAGGGGTCTGAGGCAGTGCGGGAGGGGTCTGAGGCAGTGTGGGAGGGGCCTGAGGCAGTGTGGGAGGGGCCTGAGGCAGTGTGGGAGGGGCCTGAGGCAGTGTGGGAGGGGCCTGAGGCAGTGCGGGAGGGGCCTGAGGCAGTGCGGGAGGGGTCGGAGGCAGTGCGGGAGGGGTCGGAGGCAGTGTGGGAGGGGCCTGAGGCAGTGTGGGAGGGGTCTGAGGCAGTGTGGGAGGGGTCTGAGACAGTGCGGGAGGGGTCTGAGGCAGTGTGGGAGGGGTCGGAGGCAGTGTGGGAGGGGCCTGAGGCAGTGTGGGAGGGGCCTGAGGCAGTGTGGGAGGGGCCTGAGGCAGTGTGGGAGGGGCCTGAGGCAGTGCGGGAGGGGCCTGAGGCAGTGCGGGAGGGGTCTGAGACAGTGCGGGAGGGGTCTGAGACAGTGCGGGAGGGGTCTGAGGCAGTGTGGGAGGGGCCTGAGGCAGTGCGGGAGGGGTCGGAGGCAGTGCGGGAGGGGTCGGAGGCAGTGTGGGAGGGGCCTGAGGCAGTGCGGGAGGGGTCGGAGGCAGTGCGGGAGGGGTCTGAGACAGTGCGGGAGGGGTCGGAGGCAGTGTGGGAGGGGTCGGAGGCAGTGTGGGAGGGGTCTGAGACAGTGCGGGAGGGGTCGGAGGCAGTGCGGGAGGGGTCGGAGGCAGTGTGGGAGGAGTCTGAGGCTATGTGGGAGGGGTCGGAGGCAGTGCGGGAGGGGTCTGAGGCAGTGTGGGAGGGGCCTGAGGCAGTGTGGGAGGGGCCTGAGGCAGTGTGGGAGGGGCCTGAGGCAGTGCGGGAGGGGTCCATGGCCAGACTCCGGGGCCCTGTGAGGGGGTAGCCTCATACTTATTAGAAGTTGAACATGGAGGTGAAGGCTCCGCTGAGAGAACACGTGAAGACTTCATTGAAAAGCTAGAGTTGGAACCTGTAACTCATGGTGTGTTTTTCGCGAGACCATATCAGGCGTTGGGGTCACATTAGAGGTGGCCTCATTGAGCATTTAACTGTCAGAGCAATGGGAGAAGGGATGACCCAAGCATTAAGGGAACACACCTGCTGGATATGTGCAGGATGCTCTATTTGAAACCCTGTAAAGTGCATTGTCCAGTTTACATGGGTCACTGGCCCCAAGGCTTCCAGTCATTCCAAAAGTGCCAGGCAGTGGTGACCTCTGATCCTAATCAGGCAGCGTATGAGTACATGGCTGACCTGAAGCCTCTTCTATCCTCTGTGGGATTGAGATGTCAAATTGTTGGGGTGGCTTCTTAGACGCCTATGATCAGTGAGAGAGCACCTCAACGACAGGGCTGGAACTGGGGGAGGCGGCTAGCCCGAGTCCAGTCCCAGGGCATGACAGTGGCTTTCTGGCTGGGAGTGGGAGGTCTGTAATTGTTGGGTGAGATACATTCGTTCTCTTGGATCTATCTGCCTGCAGGAAGGAGGAGGATTGCAGAATGGAGGCTGCAGTCAGCGCTGCCTCCTTGATGTCAGTGCTCAGATTGAGGAGGGGAAGAAGGGCCCAGCGCTGTCTTGCACAGCTTCGAGAGGAGCCCCGGCCTGAGGTGCATGACCCAGGGGAACCCCAGCAAGACCCAGAGGCTGACGGGGTCAGACCCATCACACAGAGGCGACTGGCGCGACCGAGGGTATACCGAAGACGCCCCTCCTATTCGGAGATGAGCGAGAGACGGTGCCGCGCATGTTTACGTTTGTCAAGAGATGTGGTGGCTGATATCTGCCACATGCTGCGGGAGGGTCCGGCACTGCTGGAGCTGGGAGACCACCATCTGCCAACGCCCCTGAAGGCCACCACCACACTCAATTTGTTTGCAAGTGGCTCGTTCCAGGGATCCACAGAAGACCTATGCGGCATCTCTCAGTCCTCCACACATCAATGTACAAAGAAGGTGGTGAATGCCTCCTGCAGTAAGGCTCATCATCTTAGAAAGTTCACAATGGGTGAAGCTGGCCAGGCTGCTAGATTTCTGGGATTTGCAGCAATCTCTGGCTTCCCGAGAGTGCAGGGAGCGATCAATTGTACACGTGTGGCATTGAGCACTCAGTGGCAGCCGCCCCTGATCTTCATTGACAGGAAAGGGCTCCACTCCCTGAACGTTCAGCTGGTCTGCCATCACCAGAAGCAGATCGTGCAAGGTTTGTGCTGGGTACCCTGGGAGTTCTCACGACTCCTACACCCTGGGTCACTCCCAGGGCTGCAGCGCTTCCACTGTTGGCTGCTTGGGGATAAGGGGCACCCGCTGAAGAGATGGCTCATTATTACCCTGTGTGTCGCCCTCAAAGTGCCTCAGGGGAGAGATACAACATGGTGCACTCTATGGCAAGGTCTATGTTGGATCCAATGCCCTTAGGTTTGTTGGGCTAAAGGATCCAAGTCGCACGCTTAAATCGGGGTGACCGAGTTGGTACAGAGACAGAGAACATCAGGAGATTGTCATTAGAATAAACACATGCTGTTTATTTACAAACTAAACTAAGCTATAGTAGCTATACTTATGTGCTCACAACTCAAAACTCTGTATTCATTCATCAGTGACTAACTCAAGACTCCCCCCCCCCAGTGAGGTAGCCCGCGCTATTCTGCTATTGGGTATTAAGATCATGTGACCTTACATTCCAATACTTGTCTTAAAGGTACATTGCATATTCCCAGCCACCATATATAGCTGCGTGCAATTGAATTCATCAAGGCTCCGTAGACAGCACCTTCCAAACCTATGACCATATCAACTAGTAGGACAAAGGCAGCAGACACATGGGAACACCACCACCTGGAAGTTCCCCTCCAAGTCACTCACCATCCTGACTTGGAAACATATCACCATTCCTTCACTGTCACTGGGTCAAAATCCTGGAACTCCCTTCCTAACAGCACAATGGGTGTACCTACACCACATGGACTGCAGCAGTTCAAGAAGGCAACTCACCACCACCTTCTCAAGGGCAACTAGGAATGGGCAATAAATGCTGGCGTAGCCAGCGAAGCCCACATCCCACGAATGAATAGAAATAAAAATGCCTTCATGTTGGAAATTCTGGGATGTGCACTGTGAAGTTCAGTTCACAATGGCTTTCGTCCTTTTGGAGGAACAATCACTCGAGCTTCCCACAATAAGATGACTTCTTGGCTGGTTATCTGGTATCTTCTCTGGAAATATGGTTTCACTTCTTCAGACTCTTGTGTTGTGACCAACCATGAAGAACTTGACTCCTCAATTTGGATAAGACGTTTGTCCAATCTTTAATTTATTTAGCACACATCGGTGATGTGTCCAGGAAGCTCAACAGCAAAACGAACTCCTGAGGAATTGGAACATCCTCATCTTTTACCTGCAAGAGTAAACGATGGAGTGCATCTGCATTTGCAATTTGACTTCCAGTCCATGAATAAAAGTATACTCAAAAGCTAAGATCAATGTCCATCATTGGACTCTAGCTGAGACTACAGCGGGTATAGCCTTGTCTTCGCCGAAAAGTCTGAATTATGACTTGTGGTCCATTATGTTAGTAAAATGATAACCATGTACAAATTGATTAAACTTTTTAACACTGAAAATGATCGCCAGGCCTTCTTTTTCAACTTGTGAGCAGTTTTTCTCTGCAGTACTAAGTGCTCTCGACACATATCCTATAGGTCGTTCTGATCCATCATCCATTCGATGGGAAAGCACTGCTCCCACTCCATAAGGTGATGCGTCACACGTTAATATCAACTCTCTTTTTGAGTCAAAATGTACAAGAAGTGTAGACAATTGTATCAACTTTTTCACTTTTGTGAAATCTTCTTCCTGTGGTGTTTGCCAAGACCATTTCTTGAGCAAGTAACACGGTGGTGCCAGTTCAGCGACATATTAGGCAAGAAACGTGCATAGTAATTGACCATCCCCAAGAATAATTTCTGTTTGGATGTATTCTTTGGTGCTGGGGCTTCTCTAATGGCTTCCACTTTCTCTTCAACTGGATGTGAATCTACCTTGGGACCTAGGTAAGTTACCTCTATTGCCTGGAATGTGCACTTTTCCTTTTTCAGTCTCACTCCAACCTGTGAAAAACGGTTCAGAACTTCTTCCAAGTTCATCAAATGTTCGTTTTCATTGAGTCCAGTCACGAGAACGTCATCCAAATAATCTACAGCATGAGCCCTCCACCTGGCTTGCTGCAAGAGACCGACGTCACCTTTGCCCACAGGAACGATCCCTATCCTCCCCTGCCAACTCAACGGCAATCTCCCCAAATTGACGGAGCTCCTGGATGTCCACCTTCCCTCCTCCCATTTGGGATCTTCCCTCCTATTGTGGGTGAGCTTGGCCTGCATGAAGACAGATAGGTGGAATGTGATGAGAAGGGATGGAGGAGAGGTTGGGAAGCATGCATGTCTGCTGCGGGTGCTGAGCCCTCCCCAGTGAGGGCTGAGGATGGGGTTTGTGCAGGACGATAGATGAGATGCTGGCGATGTTCAAGTACCCATGAGACAATCAGTGCTGATGTGCATCCCCCACGCTAATATTGTGCGAGATCCCTGAGCAGTGTAAACCTTTGAGTGCCTGATGTGTGTGTGTGAGTTTGGAGCGAGCAGAAGGTTGACTTACCCTGACGGAGCGGATTAGATCATTCATCCTCTTCCTGAATGGCAGGGCAGCTCGTTGCCGGTTGCCCAGAGCACAGGCCTCCTCTGCAACTGCCTCCCAGGCCGGCGGGGTGAGGTTGGTGGACCCCCTGGTTCCATCCCTTGGGAAAAGGACATCCCGGCATTGGCGGTGGCCTTAGATGAAAGCCTCAAGGGAGTTGTGGCTGACCCTTGGGGCTTACTGTCTCCTTTGTCCTGGGAGCCCTCTCAGGAAGTGGCGATCACACAGTTGGGTTGTAGAGAGTGAATGTGTGTGTTCGGCTCGCGTTTAAATATGGCGTCAGGACCTTCGACCCCCATTAGGGGACGGTGGGGCGGACGAATCAGTGACCACCCTGCCTCGTGATTCAGAGTGATGCTCACCAATGTATAACTAACGCACTTCCAAGTGTAAAATCGAGTGCAATGACCCTCCTTGCCGCCCAGTGGGAAATGCGCCACTTATCCCACCCACCACCACAATCTCCGGAACAGAAAATTCCACCCATTAAGCTGAACAGTGATAGAAATTAAGTCTTGCTTTTACCTCTGGACTACTTTGTTTCCCTGATGTGATCTTAATACTGAGTCTCGACTGTTAATTATTTCCTGGTATCACAGTCAGGAACCTTCTGTTCTTTAAGAAGCTCATAAATAATTTGTGACTTTTCTACTGGTCAGAGGAGAGAGGCAGAGATCTTTCTCCTTCCTAGATACAAAGAGGTGTATTTTGTCTTGAATCTCGGGAGTGAAATTCCTCCTCATCATTGTTTTAATCAAGAAACCAGCAAGCATGTGAACAGATTTGCCCAGTCATTGTGTTGACCGATTCTCTAAAACTATCAACAGGACAAATTCAATGTTTAATCCCAGGGAGTTTGTGACTGAAGGTTTGGTGAGATGTAACTGTGTCAATGTATCTTAATAGGCAACACTCACCTCTGAGTGAGAGGCGTGTGTGTTCAACACCCACTTCAAAAACTGAGCACAAAAAGCCAGGCTGACACTTCATGTGCAGTACTGAGGGAGTGCTGCACTGTCAGAGGGTCAGTATTGAGGGAGTGCTGCACTGTTGGTCAGCATGGAGGGAGTGCTGCATTGTCAGAGGGTCCGTACAGAGGGAGTGCTGCATTGTCAGAGGGTCAGTACTGAGGAAGTGCTGCACTGTTGGTCAGTATAGAGGGAGTACTGCACTGTCAGAGGGTCAGTACTGAGGGAGTGCTGCACTGTTGGTTAGTATGGAGGGAGTGCTGCATTGTCAGAGGGTCCGTACAGAGGACGTGCTGCGTTGTCAGAGGGTCAGTACTGAGGAAGTGCTGCACTGTCAGAGGGTCCGTACAGAGGGAGTGCTGCATTGTCAGAGAGTCAGTACTGAGGGAGTGCTGCACTGTCAGAGAGTCAGTACTGAGGGAGTGCCGCACTGTCAGAGGGTCAGTACTGAGGGAGTGCTGCACTGTCGGAGGGTCAGTATTGAGGGAGTGCTGCACTGTTGGAGAGTCAGTACTGAGGGAGTGCTGCACTGTTGGAGGGTCAGTATTGAGGGAGTGCTGCACTGTTGGAGAGTCAGTACTGAGGGAGTGCTGCACTGTTGGAGAATCAGTACTGAGGGAGTGACGCACTGTCGGAGGTGCCATCTTTCAGATGAGACATTGAACCAATGGTTTAAACCACCCTCTCTCAGCTGGGTGTAAAAGATCCCAAGACATTATTTTAAAGAGGAGCAGCAGTGTCACCCCCAGTGTCCTGGCCAATATTTACCCCTCAATCAACATCACAAAAAAACTGATTATCTGGTTATTATCACATTGCTATTTGTGGAGCTTGGTGTGTGTAAATTGGCTGCTGCATTTCCTACATTACAACAGTGAACACACTTCAAAAATACTTCATTGGCTGTAAAGCGCTCTGGGGCATCTGGTGGTCTTGAAAGGTGTTATAGAAATGCAAGACTTTCTTTTTCCTTTTTTCTTTTAATAGAATAGAATGAACAGACTGCTCTGTTTTTATGGGTTTCCTTCTAGTCACCCAATGGTTTACAATCTGGTTTTCCGGATGTTTCTTTATCAAAACCTAGATTATCTCCATCCATCTTAACACTGGAGGATGCTTGTCAAACTGGTGGAAGTGAGATAACCAATTCTCTCTGCAGGGACTGAGTCCCTCACATGCTGTACGTTGACATTTTGTCCCTCTTCTTGCAGCCACAAACTAAAATTCCAGCCTTTAATAAAGTAGCAAAATAGCTGAAACAGATCTCTAACATCAGTTTGTGAGCTGTGTTTTGATTATTTATGTTCTCAAAGAAAGACTTAAAGGTAGGTCATTCCTGATTCAATCTCCAAGTGATGCAATGCGAACTGAGTTAGATTGCCTGCTGGGTGATTGTGTACTCTCTTCACAACAGATTTCCACATCTAAAACACTGCCCGACTCTGTCTCTGTCTCAGCTCCTCCGCTGCTGAAACCCTCACTCCTGCCTCAACTATTCTGATTCTCTCCCGTCTGCCCTCCCACATTCGGCTCTCTGTAAACTTGAGCTCATATCCCAACGCACACCAAGTCCTGTTCCCCTATTACTCCTGGATCCAATGGCCTATACTGGATCGCTGTCTGGCAATGCCTCGATTTTAACATTCTCATCCTTGTCCTCGCCCCCTCCCTATTCCTGTAATCTCCTCCGGCTCTACAACCCTCTGAGGTCTCTGCCCTCCTCTACTTCTGCCCTTTCGAGCATCCCCGATTTTGATCACTTCACCATTGGCGGCCGTGCCTTCAGCTGCCTGGGCCCTAAGATCTGGAATTCCCTCCCTAAATCTCTGCACCTCTCTACCTGTTCCTTTAAGATACTCCTTTGGAACATCAGAAATAGGAGCAGGAGTAGGCCATTCAGCCCCTCCAGTCTGTCTCACCATTCAATATCACGTCTGATCCTACACCTCATCTCCCACCATTCCCTTAGTGTCCAAAAATCTATCGATCTCACTTTGAAAACCTGTTTCTTTGTCCAAACTCTTGGTCTCCTCTCCTACTGTCTCCCTGTGTGTCCCAGTGTCAAGTTTTGTTTGATTTTTGTTGGCGTGAAATGTTTGAGGCTGGTACGAAAATTATAGAAAAGCTGCAGCCATTACGAAAATGATTTCTGTGAGTTTCCACTTTTGGAATTCTGGGCTGCAAACATTTCTCGAGCACAAGGTAGCTCGATGTCCTCAGAAAGGCAAATTGGAAAGGCACAGATAGAGTTAATGCACATCAACATTAGCCAGTGAAGGGGTGAACTCCCTCTCGGTATAATTATTTTTATGTTTGCTGTTTAGAATTGTGTCCTGCAGTTGAGAAATGCTGAAACTCTGGTGCTCAGAGTTAAACCACCTGTGAAATAGGATCCACAGGACATAAGACACACACACACACACAATATCAGAGTGATGTACGCTTCATTGTATCCTGTGATGCATACAAGCTTAGACCTGAATAAGTGAGAGTTCCTGTTCTGGGCCCGGTTTTATTGTGGTGGAGGCAACAGAGTAGTGCAGCTCCACAGGCGGAATCTCACTGGAGCTGCTGAAGTTTCTGAGAAACGCCATCACGGGGCTTAAAATCCAAAGTCCCGAGTAACGCAAAGCCTGGAATTCTTGTTAAGGTGCAAACAACGGAACAAGCCTGCGTCCGGTGACTTCCTACCACTGCAGATGTTGTGCACCGACGGTATTTATGAGGCTGTGTAATTCTCGCACTTACCAAACCATTATTTGTGATAAATGATGAAACGGGAAAGAAAATGTGTGAAAGAATCTGACAAGTGCTCAGCAGTCGTCTTGTTAAATATAACTGCTCAGATTTTAGGAGAAATACATTTGCAGGTGAAAAGAAAGCAAATTTTCAAGAGGATATAAACATTACTCGCCTTAAAATGATGAGAAGTTACTTTCAGAGCACTGAAAAGATCAATTCAAAGAGTCTGACAGATTAGTAAACCATTTTTCATTGATACTGGAAGTCGAAGAGGGTTAAAAGATTCGTCAGGACAGTTTCAGGTGGAGTTTTAAATGGGACTGGTTTACATCAGTCTGTTCCCTTGTACCGTTACCATAAATATTCTGTAACTGTTACTGCGGTGCGCAATGACCACAATGTTGTAAATGTAAAAGTAGGTGCAAATCTAATCTGGCACAGGATAAGAAGCCTCAGATTAGGTGGACCGAGATTACTGAGGTTACGGGAGCTGTGTTAGGGTTCACCCCTTGCTCCAACATCCACCACTTCACCGGAGCCTGGGAGTGTTCCTGTTGACTGAAGAGAGACTCATATTGTTTGGACATTCAAAAAGGGCAACCCACTTAGAGCCAGGAAATTTGCCACCCGTCCTTTGCTATTCAGTGCTCCCAGGCTGGCAGAGAAGGAATTATTATTATGTTATTAATAATAGGGATTTATTATTAGGGATGTAGTTTACAAAGCAGAATCAGGTTATGTTTTACAGACCGGGTTGAATTCTTTAAGGAAGTAAAGAGGTTGCTTATTGATGTCAGACTTTGTATATTTAGAATTCTCAAAAACTTTTGACAAAAACCTCACATTAATTTTCCCAATAGATGCTACAAGAAGTATGAACTATGCATTAATTATCAACATAATGTAGATAGATAGAGTCTGAATTTTTTTTAAAGTTGGTGCTGTGACTGAGTAAAACTATGAAGGAACTGAGAAATGCACTGTGTTCAGAGTAGTTGCTAAATTAGAAGCTGTGGTTGGTATATTCTACAGCTACAAGTGACAAAGGAAGCATTGTTTTACACATTGTTTTGTGGGTGAGCAAATAATCTGTTGTATGCACAGGGAGCAGTGTAGACTGAGTTAATAGTTCCAAAGACAGATATAAACCCCAATCTGAAAACTCTCTCTTCTCTAATGGGAACTGACCTGCGTTATCTGTTATTGTGGTTTGTGGAAGTGTTTAACTGATCTGTTGCTTCAATCAAATAATAGATTTGCAGTGTGTCACCCTTGCTGCTGTAGAACATGGTATGGGCAGGATAAAAAAACTCCTGCCTATTCTAGGATAGTTCCAGGGATGAGGGATTACAGTTACATAGATGAATTGGAGAAGCTGGGGTTGTTCTCCTTAGAGCAGAGGAAGTTAAGCAAAGATTTGATAGAGGTGTTTAAAATCATGAAGGTTTTAGATTTGGAGAGAGAGGCCGAGTGGTTTAGGGAGGGAATTCCAGAGCTTAGGGCCCAGGAAGCTGAAGGCACAGCCGCCAATGGTGGAGTGATGGATATCGGGAATGTTCAAGAGGTCCAGAATGTTGTTAAATGTCACTCTGCAGCTTTGTACGAGGCAAAATGGTAGAGCAAAATCAACTTCTTGAAGCAATACTTCCATTGGATGGACGGGAAGAAATTGAGGATAATTTATAAAATCTCCTTTGTTAGAAATGATTGCAAATAAAATAATATTAGGCATCAGCTCTGAGTCGGAGAAAACAAAATATAAGCTGAAGGCTTTCTGAAATAAAACAGCTTCAATAAGGAAGTAAATGCAGAAGGAGTCTTTCCCAAAATGCTGAAATTATAAGTGGACATTAAATGTGCTTCAATAAAAGTACAATGGTTTTCTTCAATCCCTTTTACAGTAATTATCATGTTTTTAGCATAGAGAAGTCTTTCTCAAGTACTTCAGAGTTGTGACAAGGTGGAAGGAGGGAGACTGGAGGGGAAGGTGGAGAGAACAGTTGTATCATCGGCTTCTAGGAGGCTTTTTAAGGTGGAGAGAGATGCAGGACAACAAAGAGGTTTATAAAGCGAGTCCCAGAAGGATCTGCTACCAGTGAGAGAATGCACAGGAAACCAGAGCTGGAGAATATAGATTATGAGTAAGATATAGAACTGAGGGAAGTTGTTCTAGGGGTTCCCTCATCAACCCTCCCCACACTCAAGTTCGTGACACCAGATTTACAAGTGTATGGCTTGAACAGAATGACCGGTGAGACAAGTTTCCTCTGATTATTCACAATTGCTTTACTTAATCACCCACAACCCCACAGTACAAAATTTAAAACAACCTATTCCCAGTACTACCCGACACAAAGTCTTTGTGAAGCTTACAAAAATGCTAACGCCACACAAAATCCCCCCGGCTTGGGTTTAAACTTATAAAAACACAAGCAAAACGCCACGTCCTGTCCTGAAACCTCAAGAAAACATCCTCAGACCCATATCACCAAGATATGGCTGAAACAAGTTACAAGGTACCGGCAAAAAACACCACGTTTACGCCCCAAACCTTCACCAAACCCTCAAACCAATATCACTACGACATGGCTGAAACTTAAAATCCCCAACATGGCTGATCTGTCCGGTGTAGAATGTAGGCCTGAGTCCAGCCCTGACCCTCCTTCCAACTGCAGCCCAGATACTCAGAGCTGCTCATCTTTTATAATAATTTAACTCAAACATGTCAAAACACACTTCCTGTTGTTCCAATGTCCATTTAGTTGATTCCACGCAAAGTCCAGACAAATGTCATCAGCTCCTGCTGGTTGAAACAATATGGGGTTTTCCATGGAAGATCTATCCAGATGAATATCATCAGTTCTCATTGTATGAGCGATTCTCCTGCTGTTTGAGGTGACACAGGATATCATTGTCAAAGTTCAGCAGCGTTTTAATGTCCTCAGTGAGCACTGTATTCAAACTGTCAATTGTTTCTGTGACATTC
The DNA here is from genome assembly GCF_964194155.1 of Cetorhinus maximus. Taxonomy (NCBI): domain Eukaryota; kingdom Metazoa; phylum Chordata; class Chondrichthyes; order Lamniformes; family Cetorhinidae; genus Cetorhinus; species Cetorhinus maximus. The sequence continues at coordinate 13,775,414 of NC_135892.1, forward strand.
TGCAGCATTATTCCCGTTCTACCCCACCCAGCAGTCAGTTCATTGTCACAGGAATTATACAGAAGTAGATCCTTGAACAACATGACAGTGATCTGCTTTAGCAAGAACAAAGTTGTCAGGCCTGTCATCCAGTGTCGGCCCTGTCATCCAGTGTCAGCCCTGTCATCCAGTGTCAGTCTTGTCAATCCATTGCCAGTCCTGTCATCCAATGTCAGCCCTGCCTTCCAGTGCCATCCCTGTCATCCGATGTCAGTTCTGTCTTCCAGAGACAGCCCTGTCATCGATTGTCAGCCCCATCATCCAGTGTCAGTGCGGTCTTCCAGTGTCAGCCCTGTCATTGATTGTCAGCCCTGCCTTCCAGTGTCAGTTATGTCATCCAGTGTCAGCCCTGTTTTCCAGTGTCAGTTATGTCATCCAGTGTCAGCCCTGTTTTCCAGTGTCAGTTATGTCATCCAGATTCAGTCCTGTCTTCCAGTGTCAGGTCTGTCTTCCAGTGTCAGCCCTGTCTTCCAGTGTCATTTCTGTCTTCCAGTGTCAGTCCTGTCATCCAGTGTCAGTCTTGTCAATCCATTGCCAGTCCTGTCATCCAATGTCAGCCCTGTCATCCAGTGTCAGCCCTGCCTTCCAGTGTCATCCTTGTCATCCGGTGTCAGTTCTGTCTTCCAGAGACAGTCCTGTCATCGATTGTCAGCCCCATCATCCAGTGTCAGCCCTGTCATTGATTGTCAGCCCTGCCTTCCAGTGTCAGTTATGTCATCCAGTGTCAGTCCTGTCTTCCAATGTCAGTTATGTCATCCAGTGTCAGCCCTGTCATCCAGTGTCAGTTGTGTCTCACAAGGCTGGCTCTGTCTTCCAGTGTCAGCCCTGTCTTCCAGTGTCAGCCCTGTCTTCCAGTGCCAGTCCTGTCTTCCAGTGTCAGCCCTGTTTTCCAGTGTCAGTTATGTCATCCAGATTCAGTCCTGTCTTCCAGTGTCAGTTCTGTCTTATAAGAATGGCTCTGTCTTCCAGTGTCAGCCCTGTCTTCCAGTGTCAGCCCTGTCTTCCAGTGCCAGTCCTGTCTTCCAGTGCCAGTCCTGTCTTCCAGTGTCAGCCCTGTCTTCCAGTGTCAGCCCTGTCATCCAATGTCAGTTGTGTCTCACAAGGCTGGCTCTGTCTTCCAGTGTCAGCCCTGTCTTCCAGTGTCAGCCCTGTCTTCCAGTGCCAGTCCTGTCTTCCAGTGTCAGCCCTGTTTTCCAGTGTCAGTTATGTCATCCAGATTCAGTCCTGTCTTCCAGTGTCAGTTCTTTCTTATAAGAATGGCTCTGTCTTCCAGTGTCAGCCCTGTCTTCCAGTGTCAGTCCTGTCTTCCAGTGTCAGCCCTGTCTTCCAGTGTCAGTCCTATCTTCCAATGTCAGTTCTGTCTTCCAGTGTCAGCCCTGTCTTCCAGTGTCAGTCCTATCTTCCAATGTCAGTTCTGTCTTCCAGTGTCAGCCCTGTCTTCCAGTGTCAGTCCTATCTTCCAATGTCAGTTCTGTCTTCCAGTGTCAGCCCTGTCTTCCAATGTCAGTTCTGTCTTCCAGTGTCAGCCCTGTCATCCAGTGTCAGCCCTGTCATCCAGTGTCAGTCTTGTCTTCCAGTGTCAGTCCTGTCTTCCAGCGTCAGTCGTGTCTCACAAGGCTGGCTCTGTATTCCAGTGGTATCTCCGTGCTGTTCTACATTTGAGCAAAGTGGGAATCTCAGCCCCCGTCCACTGTGTCAGTGTGAGACTGTCAATAACCAATGTTTAGCCTCACATAAATCTTAAGGTGTTCCCAAACAGGAATGTTTTTCCCTTAAGTTAATAGCCATGTGAAGCGATGTGTGTCTTGCAAGCATTTTGGTGCTAGTGCGATTTCAGATGAACACCATTAACATAAAAGGTGAATGCCAAGGGCTGACAGTAGAGGGAAGGTTGCTGATGTGTGTGTGCAGTCTGAATAGTCATCATGAATGACAGGAAAGTAGAGTTGAGGCCACATGGTCTTATCAAATGGCAGAGTAGGCTTGAGGGGCCGAGTGGCCTACTTCTCTTAATTCGTATGTTTGCCTGTCTCCTGAACCCTCAGAGTTTCCACGGGCACCACAATTTACACCTGGTCTCATCCTTGTTTTCAAATCCCTCCATGGCCTCGCCCCTCCCTTTCTCTGTAATCACCTCCAGCCCCATAACCTCCCAAGATATCGACACTCTCATCCTGGCCTCTTGAGCATCCCCAATTTGAATTGTTCCGCCACCGGCGGCCATGCCTTCAGCTGCCTGGGCTCTAAGTTCTGTATGTTCCTCCCTAACCGCCCCCCCACCCCCACCACCTCACTCAGCTCATTATGACGCTCCTTAAAACCCATCCCTTTGACCAAGCGTTTGTGGCTCGGTTGGTAATTGCTCCTGTGAAGCACCTTGAGGTGTTTTATTACATTAAAGGTGCTACATAAATGCAAGTTGTTGCATATCTGTGCAAAAACAGGAATTGCCCACACCAGATAGGATTGTGGATTGGACTCTGCAGGAAGTGGTTTTCTAATACGAGAGTTCAGACAAAGGGATTGTGTTGAAGGAGGGTCGAGGATTATTCAAGGGGTGGGGGAGGGGAACTGACAGCTACAGGAAACCCTTTGGACCACTGTAGCTGTCCAATAGATACAGAATCCAAGAATCGTTACTGTGTAGAAGGAGGCCATTTGGCCCATCGTGTCTCTGAGCATTTTAACTTAGTGCCAACCTCCTGCCTTTCTCCAGTAACCCTGCACATTGTTTCTATTTAAATAATCATCCAATGCCCTCTGGAATGCCTCAGTTGAACCTGCCTCCACCACAATTCCAGGCAATGCATTCCAAACCCTAATTACTCGCTGTGTGGAAAAGTTTTCTCTCACCTCGTGTTTGCTTCTTTTGCAAAACGCTTTAAAACTGTGCCATCTGGTTCTCAATCCGTTTACGAGCAGAAACAGTTTCTCACTATCTACTCTGTCCAGACCCTTCAAGATTTTGATAACATCTATCAAGTCTCCTCTTAGCCTTCACTCTCAGGAAAACAATCCCAACTTCTCCGATCTTTCCTTATAACTGAAGTGTCTCATCCCTGGAACCATTCTCGTAAACCTCTTCTGCACTTTCTCCAATGTGTTCACATCCCTCCTACAGTGTGGCGCCCAGAACTGTACACGTTACTCCAGCTGTGGTCTAACCAGTGTTGTATATAAATTCATCATAACTTCCCTGCTCTTGTACTGTATGCCCTTATTAATGAAGCCTAGAATACTGTATGCTGTAGAAACAGCTCTTTCTACCTGTCCTACCACCTTTAATGACTTATGTACATATACTCCCAGGTCTCTCTGCTCCTGCACACCCTTTAGAATAGTATTCTTTATTTTACACTGTCTCTCCATGTTCTTTGTACCAAAGTGTCTCACCTCACACTTCTCTGCATTGAAATTCATCTGCCACCTATCTGCCCACTCCACCAATGTGTCAATGTCCTTTTGAAGTTCTACACTGTCCTCCTCACAGTTTACAATTCTCCCAAGTTTTGTGTCATACGCAAACTTTGAAATTATCCCCTGCACACCAAGATCTAGACCATTAATATATATCAGGAAATGCAAGGGTCCCAATACTGACCCTTGGGGAAGTCCACTACAAACCTTCTCCCAGCCCGAAAAATACCCATTAACCATTACCCTCTATTTCCTCTATCCCTCAGCCAATTTTGTATCCACATTGCTACTGTCCCTTTTATTCCATGACCTATAACTTCCCTCACATGTCTGTTGTCTGGCACAGTATCGAATGTCTTTTGGAAGTCCATATATACCACATCAACTACCTTGCCCTCATCAACCATCTGTTACCTCTTCAAAAAACTCCAGCAAGTTAGTTAGACATGATTTTTCTTTAACAAATCCATGCTGACTCTTCCAAATCAATCCAAATTTTTCCAAGTGACTCTTAATTCTATCCCGGATAATTGTTTCTAGAAGTTTCCCCACCACCAAAGTTAAACTGACTGGTCTGTAATTGCCGGGCAGATCTTTACAACCTTTTTTGAACAAGGACGTAATGTTTGCAATTCTCCAGTCCTCCGGCACCTCCCCCGAATCCAGGGAACATTGAAAGATTTTTGCCAGTGCCTCTGTAATTTCCACTCTCACTTCCTTCGATACTCTTGGATGCATCTCATCCGGTCCCGGTGCCTTATCAACTTTAAGTACTGACAGCTTATCCAATACCTCCTCCTTATCTATTTTAAACCCTTCTAGTGACTAAGTTTCCTCCTCTGTCATCATGACCTGGGCAGTATCTACCTGCTTGGTAAAGACAGATGCAAAGGATTCATTTAATGCCTCTTACCTCTGTGTAAATCCCCTTTTTGGTCCCTAATCGGTCTACTCCTCCTTTTACCATCCTTCTACTATCGATGTGCTTATAGAATACTTTGGGATTTCCTTTTGTGTTAGCTGCCAGTCTTTGTTCATAATCCCTCTTTGCTTCTCGTGTTTGCTTTTTCACATCCCTTCTGAACCTTCTATATTCAGCTCGGTTCTCAAATTGTATTTGCTACCTGACACCTGTCGTAAGCACACTTTTTCTTACAATGTCGGAGGGATACGAGGTGGATGGCGCCATTTCATCAGCGGAGGAAGGAGCTGAGTAACAATGAATGATGCGGAGGGAGGGCCTACCCAGCGGGTGAGAGTACATGAACAGGAGAGTGAAGGGCTTGTACAGGCAGCTACCTCTGCAGCTGTGACCAGGAGTTCTCAGTGAAATATTACCTGGTTCAGTTCTCTGGGAACCGTCCAAGGAGTCAGATAAAACCAAAAAAAAACAGAAACATGTAATTCCCCCAAACATTAATGAACATTTGGAATAAGGGGAGCCGAAGGATTTCATCCCGAGACTGAAACAGAGAAAAGGTTTGGAAGTGATCGTTGTGAGCTGGGTGAAATGAGGTCATAAATAAGATCATTTTTTACATGAAGATCAACGCCAGTAATTTCTGGACAGATTTGTAAACAGAGTCTGAATTTTCAATCTTGGGTTTGAAGAAACAATTCCTGGGCAGATACTTGGCTGGTTTTGTGAAGCTGTTTTGCCTCAGTAACATGCAGAACTTGAGTGAGTTCAGGAGAGTCTGTGCAGGGTCAGTGATTATCAACCAACAATATCATTTTCAAAATCTTTCTTAAAAGCAAATATCCAAATCAGTTTAAAATATTTCTGAATTTATGAAGCAGCTTCCAGTCACAAGATAATAGTTTCTTCAAAGAATATACTTTATTCATAAAATTTGTAAAAGTACATTACATAACAGTTCAAGTCTGACATTACATCAAATGCGATACAGTTCAACTTCTCTCTATATGTGAGTCTCTGAGTTGCCTCATTACACTAACAATCACAGCTTATATTTACAACTTTCATTTACATTTCATATCAGGCAATCTCTGTTGCCTACAGCCTGAGGGCATTAACATGGTTTCCAGCCCCTTAGGGTACCCTAGTGGGTGAGCCTTACACTGTGACCTTTCCCCATTGAGCCTTTGCAGTGGCTGCTCCAGGCTTTAGTGTGCCACTTATCACGTAGTCCTGGCTACAACCGCATGATAATGCCCCTATCGGGAATATGAGTGGCACCAGAGAGGGATTGAGCAGCTCCCGAGGCTGTGTAAGAGGAGAAAACCCCTTGCCTGGAGATGTCGAGCATTGTCCGTGGTTTGATTCCTCCACATCACTGAGGAACTGTCTCCCTGTTGTGCAGGTTGTTTGCAGCTTCTGATAGGCTCTGTAAAACTGGGTGAAGGGTCAGCAGAAGAGAGAGAACAGAAGGTGTGGGCCGCTGCAAAACCAAAAATGAAAATGAGCATGAATTGCAGAATATGTGAGTGCTGCACATGCAATAGGCAATCAAACCACTTGGTGGAGCTGTCAGTAGTGAGATAGCTCACAACAGTAACACTGACCCTTTCCCTCTCATTAGAATGAGGTGTTGATGCTATAGACTGGATTTCTGCCCTGTTAAATGGTGGCAATGGCCCTTTGACAGTAAATGCACTGGTTTTGAATTAAGAACATAAGAAATAGGAGAAGGAGGAGCCCCTCGAACCTGCTCCACCATTCAACAAGAACATGGCTGATCTTCTCCCATAACTCCACTTTCTCACCCTATACCCATATTTATAACATCCAGGATGTTAAGAAAGCAATTAGGAGAGCAAAGAGGGGATATGAGAAAGCTCTGGCTGGTAAAAGTAGGGAAAATCCCAAGATATTCCAAAGTATATCAATGGGAAGAGGAAACCAGGGAAAGAGTAGGGCCCATTAGGGACCAAGAGGGCAATCTATGGTTGGAGCCAGAGGACATTGCTAGAGTGTTGAACGAATACTTCACTTCTGTCTTCACCCAAGAGAATGAGGATGAAGGTATGGAACTCGGGGAGAGAGACTGCGAGGTTCTTGAGCAAATTGATATAGGGACTGACAAGGTATTGGAGGTGTTGGCAGGCTTAAAAGTGGGCAAATCTCCAGGTTCAGGTGATTTGTGTCCCAGACTGCTGAGGGAGGCAAGGGAGGTGATCGCAGCGGCTCTGACCCAAATTTTTAATTCCTCTCTGGCCACAGGGGAGGTGCCAGAGAACTGGAGAACAGCTAATTTGGTTCCGCTATTTAAGAAGGGTTGTAGAGATAAGCCAGGGAACTACAGACCAGTGAGTCTCACGTCAGTGGTAGGGAAACTATTGGAGAAAATTCTGAAGGAGAGAATCTATCTCCACTTGGAGAGGCAAGGTTTGATCAGGGATAGCATGGCTTTGTCAGAGGGAGGTCATGCCTAACAAATTTGATTGAATATTTTGAGGAGGTGACCAGGTGTGTAGGTGAGGGTAGTGCAGTTGATGTAGTTTACATGGACTTCAGCAAAGCCTTTGACAAGGTCCCACATAGGAGAGTTGTAAAGAAGGCAAATGCACATGGGATACAGGGTAATTTGATAAGGTGGATTCAAAATTGGCTTAGTTGTAGGAGACAGAGGGTGATGACAGAAGGATGCTTTAGTGATTGGAAGCCAGTGTCCAGTGGCGTACCACAGGGATCGGTGCTGGGTCCCCTATTATTCGTCATTTATATAAACGACATAGATGACTATGTTGGGGGTAGGATTAGTAAGTTTGCAGATGACACAAAGATTGGCTGGGTGGTTAACAGTGAAGTTCAGTGTCTTGGGCTACAGGAAGATATAGACGGGATGGTCAAATGGGCAGATAAGTGGCAGATGGAATTTAACTCTGAAAAGTGTGAGGTGATACACTTTGGAAGGAATAATTTGACAAGGAAGTTCTGAGGAACAAAGAGACCTTGGCGCGCGTGTCCATAGATCTCTGAAGACGGAGGGGCATGTTAGAGGGGTGGTGAAAAAGGCATTTGGGACACTTGCCTTTATCAGTCGAGGCATTGATTACAAAAGTAGGGAGGTCATGTTGGATTGTATAGAACCTTGGTGAGGCTACAGCTGGAGTACTGTGTGTAGTTCTGGTCGCCACATTATAGGAAGGATGTGATTGCACTAGAGGGGTTGCAGAGGAGATTCACCAGGATGTTGCCTGGGATGAAACATTTAAGTTATGAAGAAAGGTTGGATAGACTTGGGTTGTTTTCGTTGGAGCAGAGAAGACTGAGGGGCGACCTGATTGAGGTTTACAAGATTATGAGGGGCATGGACAGGGTGGATAGGGAGCAGCTGTTCCCCTTAGTTGAAGGGTAAGTCACGAGGGGACATAAGTTCAAGGTGAGGGGCAGGAGGTTTAGGGGGGATGTGAGGAAAAACTTTTTTACCCAGAGGGTGGTGACGGTCTGGAATGCGCTGCCTGGGAGGGTGGTGGAGGTGGGTTGCCCCACATCCTTTAAAAAGTACCTGGATGAGCACTTGGCATGTCATAACATTCAAGGCTACGGGCCAAGTGCTGGTAAGTGGGATTAGGTAGGTCGGTCAGGTGTTTCTCACGAGTCGGTGCAGACTCGATGGGCCGAAGGGCCTCTTCTGCACTGTGAGATTCTGTGATGTTACAGAACTGCAGGAAGATGGATGTAGTCTCCTATAATTGGTACAATAACTACAATCAGTCACTGAATCAATGAATGTGTAGAAAATTTAAAAATTAAGTTGCCCTAACAATTAAAACAATCAAGGTCATTATCGCTGGATCTTTAACTTTCTTTTGTGGATCAGGGGTGATGGGATAATTGATCGTTAACAACCTGGGCTTTAATATGCAGGTTTGATTCACTGCTTGAGGTGTTAGCTGTGGCTCAGTCCATAGCACCCTTGCCTTTGAATCAGAGGGTTGTGGGTTCATGTCCCACTCCCGGAAACCAAGAACTGTGATTGTACTCGAAAGAGTTACAATCTGTGACTGTTGATAACTTGAAATAATTTTTGATTCACTGCTCTGCATTGAAAATACATTTTTATGCTTGCTGAGAAACATAAACTATCTTTCCTTATATTTTAATTTATTTCCAGTTCTAATGAAATTTATCTTTAATTTCTTTTTTACTTTAGCAGTTTTGATGAACAAGACATTATGCCAATGTATCCAGGCGCAGCCAATGACATCAGCCAGCCTGTTATTGAGTGTAGGGGAGTCTGTATGTCCTATAGAAAGCTGAATGTGCTCAATAACCTTAACCTCACTCTGTCACAGGGGAAGATGTAAGTATTGCTGCTGGGTTATATCTGAAAGGATTGCTGTTGCATTATCACAAATTTATTTTAAAAACTTCTTTCAGCTAATTGACCTAGAAGTTCTGGCCTCAAAATTCATTCTCTGCCCCTTTTTCCACTGATGTAATTCAGGGCACGTAATCATCCAATATGGGGGGCATTCCAGGCCGGAAAGGTTGAACAATGTGTCCTGGGTCAGTGCCTGAGACATTAGTCCCATTTGTATCAAACCTGCTTCACCTGGGCTCTGAGCCATTATGACATGCCCAGCTCAATATGGAGGTCACTGCGCCTCAGGTGTAGCTCAGACACAGGAAATCACAGCCCAATAAGGATAAATTTTTCCCTTCATTTTACACCAGAAAACATGTCAAAATGAGGTGGAATTTCTTTCCCCCTTCTAGCTCTGTTGACTTTTTTTTTCCAGATTTGGAGCATTTCCAACGTTAAGGAGCAGAGAGGAAGTGTGGTGATGTTTTACTTAAAGTTCTTAATACAGAAAGAGTCTAAAGACATAACATGTTGCATCCCAGGTTATGGTGAACAGTATAACGTATTCTAGTGAGTTAGCAGGGATATGCAGAATGTGTATGAAGTGTGTGCACTGATAAATCTGTTTCACATAGATACGGACTGTTGGGTCCCAGTGGCTGTGGGAAAACAACATTTTTGCGTTGTGCTTTGGGAAGATTATGCATCTCAAAGGGAACAATTACAGTCCTGGGAAAACCTCCAGCATTCCCGGGACATGAGGTACCAGGCAGGATGGTGGGATACATGCCCCAGGTACAAATCTTCATGTATCTTTAAACTTTGAAAAGGTTATTGGTTTCAGTGGCTCAGACAGCCAATGATTATATATTCTGTTATAGAAAGTACTCATAAAACAGGGAAGCCAGCTTGGATTTCTTAAGGGAAAATTATGTTTAACTAACTTGCTTAAGTTCTTTGAAGAGGTAACAGAGAGGATTGATGAGGGTAATGCTGTTGATGTGGTGTACATGAACTTCCAAAAGGCATTTGTTAAAGTGCCACACAACACACTTGTGAGAAAGGCTACAGCTCATGGAATAAAAGGGACAGTAGCAACATGAATACGAAATTGGCTGAGTGACAGGAAGCAGAGAGTAATGGTTAATGGATGATTTTCAGGCTGGAGGAAGGTTTGTAGTGGAGTTCCCCAGGGGTCAGTGTTGGGACCCTTGCTTGTCCTGATGTTTATTAATGACATAAACCTTGGTGTACAGGGCACAATTTCAAAATTTGAGGACAATACAAAATTTGGAAGCAATGTGAATTGTGAGGATAGTGTAAAAATTCAAAAGGACATAGGTTGGTGGAATGGGAGGACAAGTAGAAGATGAAGTTAATGCAGAGAAATGGAAAGTGATTCATTTTGGTTGGAAGAACATGGATAGACAATATAAAATAAAGAGTACGATTCTAAAAGGGGTGCAGGAGCAGAGGGACCTGGGTATTTTTGTGCACAAATTGTTGAAGGTGGCAAGGCAGGTTGACAGCATGGTTAAAGCATCCTGGGCTTTATTAATAGGGGCATAGAGTACAAGAGCAAGGAAGTTATGTTAAACCTGTATAAAACACTGGTTCTGCCTCAACTGGAGTATTGCGTCCAATTCTCATGTCGCACTTTAGGAAGGATGTGAAGGCATTGGAGAGAGCGCAGAAAAGGTTCACGAGAATCTGGTTCCAGGGTTGAGTAATTTCAGTTATGAAGATAGATTAGAGAGGTTGAGACTGTTTTCCTTGGAGAAGAGAAGGTTCAGAGGAGATTTAAAATGGGGTTCTAGAGAGAGTAGATAGTGAGATACTGCCCCCTTTCACGGAAGGGTCGAGAACACAAGGGCACAGGTTGAAGGTAATTAGCAAAGGAAGCAATGGCAACATGAAGAAGAAGTGGTTAGGACCTGGAAAGCATTGCCTGAGACTGTGGCGGAGGCAGGGCCAATCGAGACTTTCAAGGTGGAATGGATTATTATCTGTAAAGGAAGAATGTGTAGGGCTCAGGGGAGAAGTGCGGGGAGTGGCACAGCACAGACATGACAGACCGAATGACCCCCTTCTGTGCTGTGACCATTCTGTGACTCTGGTGGGTGCAGATACAAGTGGGTCATGTATTTTGATGGGAAGAGTGAGCAGAGACAATACAAACAAATGGGTAACAATTTTAAAGATGAGAGAGAGAGAGACCTGGGGGTGTTTGAGTGCAAGTTCTTGAAGCAGGCAGGACAAGTTAATAGACCAGTTTATAAAGTACCTGGGATCCTGAATAAACATCAGCAGAAAGGACAAAAACCAAAAAGTTAAACTAAACCTTTCTAAAACACTCATTGTGTCCACTGTACAGTGTCATGTCCAACTCTGAGCACCACCCTTTATGAAGGATGTGAAAGGTTTGGAGAAAGAACAGAGGGGTTTACAGAACTGGGAGACTAGAGAACCTGGGATTCTTCTCCTTAGGGCAGAGAAGGTCAAGAGGAGATTTGATAGAGGCGTTCCAAATCATGAAATGTTTAGCTAGAGTCAATAAGGGGAAACTGTTTCAATGGCTGAAGGGCTGATCAGCAGTGGGAACTGATTTAAGATGTTAGGCAGAAGAACCACTAGGAAAATCCCTTTTGCACGAAGAGCGTTTAGGGTTTGAAATGCATTGCCGGGTAAGGTGGTGAAGATTCAATGTATCCTTCGAAAGGGAATTGGATAAATACTTAAAGGTGAAAAAGATTGCAGGGAGATAGACAAAGAGTGGGGGAGTGGGATTAACTGGATTACTCTCTAACAGAGCTGGTGCAGACTGGCTGGGCTGAATGGCCTCCTTTCGTGCTGTACTGTTGTATGATCCTATGAAGTTTCTTTGTTCCAAATTGCTCCTGTATGATATCAATTAAATACTCACTTGGTTTGAACTCAAACAGGAATTAGCGTTATACAATGAGTTCGGCATTACAGACACATTTTGGTTCTTTGGGCGAATATATGGCCTGATCAGCAAAGACATCGAAAGTCGTCTCTCATTCCTTGTTAAGTTTCTCAATCTTCCTGACAAGAATCAACTTGTCAAACATCTCAGGTATGTGTGTTTTTATGATAAGTGTATTTGAGTTAAAGAGGCAGCAGCTCCTCGGGGAGGAGTGTACCCATCACACCCCCAGCTCCAACCTTGTCTTTCCACAAGTTCCTATCTCATCCCATAGAATTAGCAGTTAAACCTCGCTTTGTACTAATTGTGGTTTATATGAAATTTCAACTAAATATCTAATGACCTTTAATACTCCGGGGAGCGAGGGATTGAAATGATAAACTCTCACATTTTTCCCGACTTCACTCTCAGAATGAAAAACCAGAGGAGGCAACTTAGAAAAAGCATTTCAATTACACCTGGGAGGGGGGAGGGGAGAGGACAAGGTGGAGGGAGGGGGGAGTGGAGAGGGATGGGAGGGAGAAGTGGATGAGGGAAGGGAGATAGGGAGAGGTGAGTGAGGGGAGAGGGATGCAGGAGAGGTGGGTGAGGGAAGGGAGATAGGAGGGAGAGGTGAGTGAGGAGAGACGGATGCGGGAGAGGTGGGTGAGGGAAGGGAGATAGGAGGGAGAGGTGAGTGAGGAGAGAGGGTTGCGGGAGAGGTGGGTGAGGGAAGGGAGATAGGAGGGAGAGGTGAGTGAGGGGAGAGGGATGCAGAGAGGTGGGTGAGGGAAGGGAGATAGGAGGGAGAGGTGAGTGAGGAGAGACGGATGCGGGAGAGGTGGGTGAGGGAAGGGAGATAGGAGGGAGAGGTGAGTGAGGAGAGAGGGTTGCGGGAGAGGTGGGTGAGGGAAGGGAGATAGGAGGGAGAGGTGAGTGAGGGGAGAGGGATGCAGAGAGGTGGGTGAGGGAAGGGAGATAGGAGGGAGAGGTGAGTGAGGGGAGAGGGATGCAGAGAGGTGGGTGAGGGAAGGGAGATAGGAGGGAGAGGTGTGAGGGGAGAGGGATGCAGGAGAGGTGGGTGAGGGAAGGGGGAATTGGGGGAGGGGGGAAGGGATGGAGGGTGATGGGAATGTGGGTGAGGAAAGAACGATGGGAGAGGGAGAAGAAGGTGGGTGAGAGGGATGGAAGGGGGGGAAACAAGGGGAGGGGAGAGGGATGGGAAGTGGAAGGGGAGGGGAGGTGGGTGAGGGGAGAGGGATGAGGCAGGGTGGTGGAAGAGAAGGTGGGGTAGGGAGGGATAGAAGTGATGGGTGAGAGGGATGGGAGGGGGAGTTGGGGGGAGGGGAAGGGGAAGGGGTGGTAGATGAGGGGATAGGGATGGGAGGGAAGGGGGAGGTAGGAGAGGGAGGGGAGGGGGTAGAGGAGGGTGAGGTGGGGGAGAGGGAGGTAGGAGAGGGGCGTGAGGGGATGGGGATATGGGGGAGGGAGGGTGGAAGAGAGGGAGGTAGGGGAGGGGAGGAGAGTGAGGCGATAGGGGGAGGGGAAGGGAAAGAAGAGGGGGAGAGGGAGGTAGGGGAGGGGAGTGAGGCGATGGGGAGGAGGGGAGGGGGAGAGGGAAGCCAGGGAGGGGAGTGAGGGGATGCAGAGGTGGTGGAGAGGATAGGGATGGGGGTGGTGGGGTGTGCACCTGCTCACTCCTAGTCAGGCTTTCTATAAAGAGGTAAATATGGGAGGTGGAATATTGGGGTGGAGGAGAATTTGATGGGTATAAAGTCTATCAGAGCAGCCAGTTCTGGTGTAAGATTGTTAATCTGTTCAGCTGCAGCACCCAGAGAATAGGAAGGAGAGAGTGTCGATGACAATGTCAACAGTTTGACACCAAAGAGATGCTTCTGGTCTGGATTACCAAAACATTAATTGAAATTTCAAAACATGCAAATTGCCATCTGAATAATCATCAATTTATACATTTTCTGATACCTAAATGCAGAAATTAAAGTTCCACCTTAATTTAAAAAGTGAAGAAAAAGCAGAATTGCTGTCACATTTCCAAAGTGTGGTGGTGAAATCCATGCGGAAGATTTGATATTAAAATTAACCCTGAACTCCTCCCCCAACTCGAAATCCCACCCATGGCGGGAAATCCACTGACGTTTCCATGGAACCGAGTTTGGTTAAAGGTTTGGGAAGTTTTTTTTTTGCAGCCGACATGTTTTATATTTAACATGTGGCCACTTGCCTGTCCGTGTTGTTGTGAGAATCCATTTACATCCGCATTTATCTCCAAAGAGTTTTCTGTCAGAAAGTCGCTCTAATTATCAGTAACAAACGGTTTGATTGATCAGTGGGTTCTGATTTTTCTCAGTGACGGTCAGAAACGGCGAGTATCGTTGGCAGTTGCTCTATTCCACAAGCCCCAGCTCCTCTTACTGGATGAACCAACTGTCGGAGTGGATCCCATATTACGAGCCAGGTATTTAATACAGAGCTGGATTACCCAGCCTGTTCCCAGAGCTTTTACTGAGAAGCCAAAATGCAGTTTCCTCTCATCGGCTTTTACTCGTGTGCAAATTTTTTGGGAGAAAATTAAACATTTGTAGCGAATTACATCTTAAAACTGCCTGTTGCAAGTGTCTTTATTTGGAGTCTTTGTGTCGATCAGCTGTTGGACGCTGTCCTGTCTGGGACACCCATTAGACTCACTTCCCATTGAGTCAGTATTGCTGGAGCTGCTGCTGTGGCTACTGGGAACTAACCAGCGATGCATAACTGAGGAAAGCGTCAGCCCAATGACAGATGGTTACCAGGCAACAGATCCTAAATAGCCCAGGAAAATATTCAGCTTAACAGGAACTTGAGATGTTTATGACAACAACAAAAACCACTTCCATTTATATAGCCACCTTAACAAAGCAAAACATCCCAAGAAGCTTTACGGGAGCAATTATCAAACAGCATTTGACGACAAGTCACTTGTGCTCCAGGATGTTGCCCTCCTGTCTATCAGCATTGACAATGTGATGCTGGAGGTTGTTAGCTTCACATATCCAAGCTCCACAAGCAGCAGTTTATCTGTCACTTGATGCTGAAATCAACACATGAATTGCAAAAGCTGCAGCTGTTATTTCCAAGCTGAGTAAGAGCGTGTGGAACAACAGCAACCTGACCGAGAACACCAAACCCTGAGTCCGCCAAGCCTGCATCTTCACTGCATTTCTTTACAGTGGTGAGACCTGGACAACATATACTAGGCAGGAGAAAAGGCTGAACAGTTTCTACCTTTTCTATCTTCAACATATCATCAGCCTCTCTTGGCAGGGCAAGGTCACTAACTCAGAGGTCCTGGAGTCTGCTGATTCCATCAGCATACACTCATTGCTAAGCCAACGATGTCAGCTCTGGCTTGGCCACGTTCATCAGATGGATGATGGCTGTATACACACAGACCTTCTGTGCGGTGAACTACCACTGAGTCATGACCTCCTGGGTGTCCATTTCTCTGCAACATGGACACCTGCAAGCGAGATATGAAGGTGGCGGATATTGATACTGCCAACAGGGCAACAGTCGCTGATGGCTGTGACATGGAAACATAGAAAATAGCAGCAGGAGTAGGTCATTCGGCCCTTCAAGCCTGCTCCGCCATTCAATATGATCATGGCTGATCCTCTATCTCAACGCCGTACTCCCACCCTCTCCCCATACCCCTTGACATCTTTAGAGTCTAGAAATCTATTTCCTTCTTAAATATATTCAGTGACTTGGCCTCCACAGTCCTCTGTGGTAGAGATCTCCACAGGTTCACCACACTCTGAGTGAGAGGGTTTCTCCTCATCTCAGTCCTAAATGGTCTACCCCGTATCCTGAGGCTGTGATCTCTTGTTGGAGACCCCCAGCCAGAGGAAACATCATCCCTGCATCCAGTCTGTCCAGCCCTGTCAGAATTTTATGTTTTAATGAGATCCCCTCTCATTCTTCTAAACTCCAGCCAATACAGGCCTCCTCGGCCCAATCTTTCCACAGACGACAATCCTGCCGTCCCAGGAATCAGTCTGGTAAACCTTTGCTGCACTCCCTCTAAGGCGAGTGTATCCTTTCTTAGGTAAGGCCCTCTGGAGGCCGACTGGTGGAAGGGCATGGAAAGCAGGGAGCAGAAGCAAAACTCTCAGCTGGATAAGAGGGCCCAGAGAAAGCAAAGGCCAGCAAGTTGTGCACCTCCTCTGCCCACTGTCTTCCTCTGCAGCAAGAGCAGCAGAGACCGCTACGCCAGAGCAGGGCCTCCTGAGCCACACCAGGTGATGCTTAACACCGAGCTAACCACCAAGGCACAAAGCATCGTCTTACAAGATGGGAACCTGCCACCCTTTCCCCGCTTCTGTACTTACATAGAACCTGTTACTTCCCTAACCTTTTCCAATTCTGATGAGAGGTCATTGACCTGAAACATTAACTCTGTTTCTCTGCCTGACCTGCTGAATGTTTCCAACATTTTCAGTGTTTTTTATTTCAGCAACTGCAGTGTTTTGCTCTTGTACGTTTAATATTTGTATTTAATCGGAATTATATATTGAAATATCTATACTGGGATTCAGCTTTCTTCGCGTCTTCACTGTTGTATGAAAATTCTTCCAGGACATTTTGACTTCTTGATTTCTGGGTTTAACAGCTCGGTGCGGCCTGATTTCATTATCTATTTTAAAGTTTCCTCTTCAGCATTAATATTCCGCTGTGAGTGGGTGTTGAATTGTGATCAACACTTCAGTACAAAGAGCTAATAAATAAAACACGTCGCCACTTTAGAGGGGGTAACTGCTAAAATAGATAAGCTGAATCTGAAACTCAGTCAGAAATAGAGCCAGGTTCAAGAGAGTGAGTCAGCATCCTGGAAAATTGCCACACCAACAGTTACACTTAAAACAGGAATAAATCAGAAACATATTGTGTATAATAAAATAGAACATTTTATCTTAAAACCAGGCGGAGGACGAGGAGAATTTATTTTAAGCAGCAGGTTGTTGTGATCTGGAACACATTGCTTAAAGGGCAGTGGAGACAGATTTAATAATAACTTTCAAAGGGAAATTGGATAAATACTTGAGAAGGACAATTTACAGGGATATGAGGAAAGAGCAGGGGAAGTGGGATTAATTGGATAGTTCTTTCAAAGAGCCAGCGCAGATCCAATGGGCTAAATGGCATCCTCCTATGCTATATCAGTCTCTGATTCTAAAATGCACATCAGTTCATTCAGCGTCCGAAAGAGTATTGTCCGACATACTTCCATCTACAGAAGATGGTGGACGTGCAGCAAACAATCATTGTTTCATTGGGGTGTCTTCATATGGTGCATCTCTGCTGTGGCTGAAAAGGACGATCCTTGAGAGACAGGTTCTGCTACAAGTGCCTCACATGAAGCTACCAGGTGGCATTGTGGGCTGTTGTTTTTAGTGTTGACACCTGTTGCCAAGTTGCTGTAGCCGCTGGTCATGGTGGTGGCGTACGCCAGACCACGGGAGGTGTCGCCATTTCCAACAACAGCTTGGTATTAAATACATTGTGAAACTTTCAATGTAATCTTTATTCAACAGTTGGTTGTTCAATTTCTGGCCCCTATTTCTGGGACATTGAAATAGCTGAGGAAATCTCACTGTCTTCATGAGCTGATGTTATCTAATTTCACAGTGAGTCAGGCCCCATCACACAATGAGCCTGGGCACCCACAGTTGGTATAACCAGTTTCACAGAAACAGGGAAGTACAGTGGGGAAGAATAAGTGCCAGAATTTAGAAAGAGGAACTCCCTTTAAAACCTCACTCTTTCTCCAGTTAGGAGTGGACCAAACTTAATGTAGGAGATGGACGCTGGAGTTTCTAACTGAAAATGCTGTTTCCGATAGTTCAGTAGTTCTTTAACAAGTATTAAGAAATATCACAAATGATAAATGAATGTACTTGGCGTATATTTTGAACTTCTTTTTATTAACTTTGCCCTTTTATATTTGGAGGATATGGCAATATCTGGCCGATGTGGTAAAAGATCAAAAAGTATCAGTGATCATAACAACTCATTACATAGAAGAAGCAAGCCAAGCCAACATGGTAGGATTTGTATTTCCTGCTCTTTGACAATCTACTTACGTTTATGTGAATGTCTGAATTAATTAGAATTACCCAACAGTGTTATTAAATAAACTTATTCCATATCATAAACTGAAAAGTGTGTGAATGAATGAAATCAGTCAGGCCACACAGCCTCATTCATAAACTTATATTGATGAGGACAAATTATTTTGTGTAGGGTGTCATCGCACTGGACATCAGCAAGTGTATACAGCCTGTGGGTCGGTGCTCAAATCTGTGCCCAAGATGCTGCAATATTGTGCAGAAAATTCCAGAAGGGGTAAAATTGCTGATTTCTGAGCAGACACGTCTCACTCTCCACCCACTCCGATCCTAACCAAACCACACGAATAATTCTTTAATCTCTCACATCCCCCTCCCCAATCCCTTCTCCAATCACATTGAATCCCCGGAGTTTTGAATTAATTTGAATATTTGCCTTTTGTTCCTGGGACAGCCTTTGTTCACAGGACAGACTCCATGAGGCTGAATTTTCTGGTTGGTGGGGGGGGTGGGGTGGGGAGAGGGAGCGGGTGGGCGCGGGCTGCTCTCGATCAGGTCCGCGCAGCCATTTCTCGCGGGCGGGCCAATTAAGACTCGGTAGGCCATCGGGGCAGGCCAGGCCGGAGGGTAGGGCATCGGGGCAAGCCAGGCCGGAGGGTAGGCCATCGGGGCAGGCCAGGCCAGAGGGTAGTCCATCAGGGCAGGCCAGGCCGGAGGGTAGTCCATCGAGCACCAGATCCAGTGTCGCAAGGGCTTCAACGACCTGTTGCACTCAGGAAGGGTGAGTACCACGTCGTTATTGGTCACTTAACCCAGCAGGTCGGCTTTCCCCCCAGTGCCCCACACCCCCACCCCCGCACCCACCCACCCACCCCCCTACCCCCACCGCACCCTCCCCTCGACCCCTGCCCCCACAATAAGTCTGAGTTTAGTGACTGCATTGAATCATTGATGGCATGTGTCCTTTGCTGGGTGGGCCAGCAGATATTGCCCATGCTGAGGTCATCCTGAGAGGGTGGTGAAGAGATGGGTTCTGCCCCCGCAGCATGTGGCACACTGAGACCCACATGACTGTTTTGGGGGCAACCTGGAGGAGCTGCACCTAGGCGCTGTGCTTGAACTGCAGGACATGTCCAAGTCAGGGTGATGAGATCTTGGGAGGGGAGCTTCAAGGTGGCATAGCAACAAACTATCTGCTGCCCTCCGCGCTCCAAGTGCTTGCACCTCCTTGCTATGGAAGGATATATCGTGTGGTGCCTAATGTGATGTAGGCAGCATGTGTCCAAGGTGGGGTGGGGGGGTGGGGAACAGGCCTAGCATCTTTGTGTGAGTGTGTTCGGCAGCAGCGGGGTGAGGAGGCACTGGAGCCCTGATATGTCCCACTCTGGTTGGGGTGGGCCTTGCGCAAAGAGATTCCAGGTACAAGTAGCACTAATCAATGCTCTTCTCTCATTTTCAGGAGAAGAATGCACATAATCCTGCAGAGCGTGTGAGGACTGACGGCGGCCAGGCGCAGTTAGCCATTCTCAGTCGGTTTGAGCAGGGGGCCCTGGATTTGGAGAGGCGCCATGTGCCCAGGTCCACTGGTGTCGGTGAGGCTGGGGTGCCACAGTCAGGTATGTATGGCCAGCAATGAGGTCAGCATTGTTCTACCAACAGCCATGGCAGTGCTGAATGTCCAAGTTTGTAACATGGCTTGACCATTGCTTATTGAAGGATGAGCGCATAATGATCCGGGGGACAGGGATGCGCATTGACATTGTCTCCACGTTAACTGATCCAATGTCCTTGTTCTTCCTTTCAGCATCAGCGGAGCAGGGCCGGGAGCAGGAGCAGCAGAGGCCCCCTCTCACACCTGAGGGCCCTGGAGTCTCACCAGCGTCACACCATCTCTGCCAGGCATCCACCAGCGCAGATACTGGCACCTCGGTGGGAGTTAGAACATCAGCTAGTGTCCCAGGGCACAGCAGTGAGGGCACTTCACAGTTGCTGGAGTAGCTGGCAGAGACAGAGTGCGCCGATGGTGCCAGCAGTCGGAGGACTGCAGGGCACCAGGCACATGCTCAGTCGGTGCCTGATGATGTGCCTCTGGAGTCGTCCGCGATGCAGCCGGGGCAGGAAATGCGGCCGGGTGTGCGGGAGCATCTGGTGGAGATATATGAGGCTATGCTTAGCTTGGTCTCCATGGTGGAGGATTCTACGCAGACGATCGCTGAAGCAATGAGCCTCATGGCCGAGCGCCATGCATCCTCCATGGAGAGAGTAGCGACTCTCGTGGAGAGGCTCCTCCAGGAGACCCATCAGGGCTTCCTGGGGATGCGCTTGGACCAGCAAGCCCTCACATCGGCATTCACCTCAGCTGGTCTGAGCCAGTGTGGGAGATGGTCTGGGTACCAAGTTTCCCAGCTCGGTGCCCATCCATCCACGGTGAGCAGGGAGGTCGGAAGCGACCTCACATCGGCGCAGCAGCTGCCTGTCGTCTCTGTGGTCTCCTCTCAGGGCGCTCCAGATGAGGGCAGCAGCTCCTCCGCCCCTCTGCCAGTGACCATTGCATTTGGTGAGGCTTCGACAACTGGGGAGATGCCAGCTGTGGTACTGGCAGCTCCCTCCCAGGCGGGACCAACACAGGCTCCACGGGCCAGAGGACGACCGTCAAGGTCATCAAGGCCAACAGGACAGCAGAGTCAGCAGTCTGTCTCAGATACCACTCCCAGCGAGGGGTCAGCACCAAGATGTAGCACCCGAAAACATAAACATAAGGCACCTTAGGCACAACACGGGTTTATCACTGGTGCTTTTGTGTTGGCCTGAGATGGGGTCCTTATGATTTGTTTTGATTTGTAACACTATTGTATTCTTTTTGGCATAAGTTGGTTTGCTTGACATATTAAATTCAGACATGTCACCATGGCTGAGGGTGCCTCTTTTCTTCTGCAGGTGGACAGTTTCCAAAAATGCTATGAGTGTTTTGTGGAACATTCAGCTTTATTAACAAGAACCTTAGTTAATGTTCCTAACCAGGCAGATTTTGAACTTAGGTATCGAGTATGGAGCCTACAGTCCAGGCTTGTCCTGGAGGTCCATATTTGGTGTGCTAGCTGAAGGTTCATTGGATTAAAGCCTCCCGGGTGTCTCTGCCTCCCTGCAGTATGCCTGGGTCAGCGTCTACCCCCTCAGCATTTCCCGGTGCATGCTCATCCTCGGACTCACTGCTGGACTCATCGTGTGCAGCCGCAGACACTGTGTTGATGTCTTCATCGTCTACAGCGTTCCCCCCCCCTTTCCAGCACAAGGTTGTGGAGAGTGCAGCGTACTACCACTATTACCAACACACTATCTGGGGGCTACTGGAATGCGTCCCCTGAGCAGTCCAGGCACCGGAAGCACATCTTGAAAAGACCAATGGTTCTCTCCATCACAGCCCTTGTGGTGCCGTGGCTCCTATTGTACCGCTGCTCAGCTTCTGTTCTTGGATGGCGGAGAGACGTCATGAGCCACCTTCTGAGGGGATAGCCCTTGTCACCCAGCAGCCATCCATCCAGCCGGGCTGGAGCAGTGAAGAGCCCCGGCACCTGGGAGTGTCGGAGGATGTAGGCGTCGTGGGAGCTGTCTGGATACCTTGCACAGACTTGTAGAATCAGCATCCCGTGATCACACACTATCTGCACGTTCATGGAGTGGAAGCCCCTCCTGTTGACGAAGGCACCAGGCTCACCCACTGGCACCTTGATGGCCACATGTGTGCAGTCTATTGCACCCTGGACACGGGGGAAGCCAGCAATCGCCACGAAGCCTCTGGCTCGCTGTGTCTGACTTGCCTGGTACCAGTGGAAGTGGATGAAGGTCAACGTATAGCTGAACAGAGCGTCTGTAACCTGCTTGACACAAGTGTGGACAGCTGATTGGGAGACACAGCAAAGATCACCCACTGAGCCCTGGAAGGAGCCAAAGGCATAGAAGTTGAGGGCAGCTGTCTAGAGCCACTGTCATGGGGTGTCCGCCCACACAGTTAGCGGAGATCTCAGGCCCAATCATCTGACAGATATAGTTGACTATCTCCCTTGAGAGACGAAGCCTCCTTCGGCACTGCACCTCAGACATATTGAGGTAGCTGTTTCGCCGCCTGTATACCCTGGCAGCAGGATAGTGGCGTCTTCTGTGGCCCCTTCCATCTTGGATTACCTCTTGGCCCTGCACCCTCTGTGCCTGCGCCTGGCTTCCCAAAGGTGGCTCCCCTGGAGGCTGAATGTGCACTCCTGGCCTCCTCCTCCTTACAACCTTTCCTTCCTCCTCAGAGGAGGTGCTTCCAGTGGAGAGTTCAGCTCCCATTCCCAGGCTAAGGGAAGGCTTCCTGAAACCTGCAGGCCCAAAAAAGGATTCCTCACTGCAGAGTGCTGACCTGAAGGTTAAGAGTCCAGACCAAGCAGTTGGTGTGTGTTTTGAAGTATTGCAGATCACACAGGCAAGTATCAGTAACTTTGAGAAATCAATATTTGACAAAGCACACTCGTGATCCCACTGAGCCCTCTTATCCCGCCTGCGGATGAGGTTTATACAAATGTGTCCTGCCCGTTGCGCCCATGCGCCAACCCGAAGATTGCACGGGCGCCGGAAAGTCGGCATCGATTAGTGAGTCAAGGGCCTTAAGTGGCCGGTTAATTAATGGCGGGCACGCAATGGGTATCATCGCGCGCCCGTCCAGCGAAATATCGCGATGGTGCGCGGTGACATCGGGACGCTCGCCCGACGTGTTATTTAACGCGCGGACATGCAGGGCCCCACCCCCACCGCACGCCAACAGGAAAATTCTGCCCCAATATTCCCGGGACACACTCTGTGGGGAGGATTTTTCCCTCCCAAGGCGGGTTCGGTGGGGATGGGCGGGAGTGGTCTGGAGGCCGCCCGCGATGGGGGTGCCGGTCCGCGATTTGAGGCGGGCCAATTAAGGCCCACCCATTGTGAAATGCGCGTTGCAGTGCTGCCCATGTGTGTGTGTGTGTGAGAGGGGAGGAGGGCAAGAACGCAAGCTCGCCCATGTGCGTGTGTGGCACCCAGCTACCTCAGGGAGATGAAGAGTTTAAAACATTTAAAGATAAAGATTTCTAAAATGTTATAAAACACGTCCCCCCCGCATGTGACTCTGTCACCTCAGCAGGGACACATTACTAATGAGTTTCAAAACTTTTATTTCCGTTTTATTTGCCGCTGGAAACCTCGTGGATGAGGCTTCCTAAAAAAAAAACCCAAAGGCCACTTGGCCTTCTCGCCTGTCCTCCCAGCGCCGACCCCAGCCCGTGCCCGCCGACCAAGATATCGGGCGAGTGCGCAATGGCGTCGAGACGCCAGCCCGGCGTCATCAGGCGGCATTTTACGCTCGGTCGGGTCGGGCGCGCGTAATATTCCCCCCCCAGTGTTCCTGGGATAGATTCCGTGGGCCAGGAATTTACGTCCTGCGGGACTGGCACCCGACATCGCGCAGGATGACATCAGGCGAGCATCCCGACGCCATCGTGCACACGCGCACATATTTCGCTCGGCGGGCACGTGCAAAAGTCGGGAGAGCGCCCGCTGACAATTAAGAGGGTAAATAAGCCCATTAACAGCCCAATTGTCAGCGATTTTTCGCGGCCCGTCCAAACCTTACGGTCGGCGGACGGGCCAATGGGCCTTTACGTTTTTGGTGAAACCTCATCCAAGGGAGGGATGAAATCTCCGTTAGGATTTAAAATAAAAATAAATGTCTGGGGATTGTCTTTTTTGTGAGGTCTGCTTTGAGGTGCTTGGCTGTACTGCATGGACACTTTCTGCAGCATTTTTGGACTTTCTTTTAATATTTGGAGGTCAGCAGCTCCCCGAGGCATCCTGGCCTGCGTTCAGGAAGCTCTCTCGAAGCGCCCACCTGCACCCGGGGTGACACCGACGCCTGCCCTCTCCCCGCCCCCAAAGGCAGTGCCAAGCCTTTCTCCCATCGTGGTTGGGGGCCGATCGCGGACAGAAGCGTATTTCGGGTCTGCTTCAGGGCCCACCGATCGCCCGTGCCCAACGAGCACAAAATTCAGGCCCATGTTCCTGGGATAGACTCCATATTCCCGGGACAGACTCCATATTCCTGGGACAGACTCCACATTCTCAGGGTAGACTCCATATTCCCGGGACAGACTCCATATTCCCGGGACAGACTCCATATTCTCGGGACAGACTCCATATTCCTGGGACAGACTCCATATTCCCGGGACAGACTCCATATTCCTGGGACAGACTCCATATTCTCGGGACAGACTCTATATTCCCGGGACAGACTCCACATTCTCAGGGTAGACTCCATATTCCCAGGACTGACTCTACATTCTCAGGATAGACTCCATATTCCCAGGACAGACTCCATATTCCCAGGACTGACTCTACATTCTCAGGATAGACTCCATATTCCCAGGACAGGCTCCATATTTCCAGGACTGACTCTACATTCTCAGGATAGACTCCACATTCTCAGGACTGACTCCATATTCCCAGGACAGGCTCCATATTCCCAGGACAGACTCCATATTCCCAGGACTGACTCCACATTCTCAGGACAGACTCCATATTCCCAGGACAGACTCCATATTCCCGGGACAGACCCCACGTTCTCGGGACAGACTCCATTTTTCTCGGGACAGACTCCCTGTTCCTGGGATAGCCTCCATGTTTTGGACATGAATTCCTCAAAGGAGTCGAGCAGTTTGTTGCAGTTAGATTTTTTCATTCTGTTGATTGCTGTTTATTGATTGTTATGGTGCTGTTTTTTGAATATGGACACCGATGTGGGCCAGTTTCCATTTGAACTTCAGTTTCTTGCTTAAACAATTAATAACAAATATGAGAAAACCATGCAAGTTAATTTTGCTTATTCTTTTTTATGTATTTATTCAGGATATGAGCATTGCTGGCTAGGCCAGCATTTATTGCCCATCCCTAATTGCCCTTGAGAAGGTGGTGGTGAGCTGCCTTCTTGAACCACTGCAGTCCCTGTGGGGTAGGTACACCCACAGGCAAGGTGGTGACATAGTGGTATTGCCACTGGACTCGGGACCTGGGCCCGAATCCCACCAAGGCAGATGGTGAAATTTGAATTCAATACAAATTTGGAATTAAAAGTCTGATGATGACCATGAAACCATTGCCGATTGTTGTAAAAACCCATCTGGTTCACTAATGTCTTTAGGGAAGGAAATTTGCCATCCTTACCTGGTCTGGCTTACATGTGCCTCCAGACCCACAGCAATGTGGTTGATTCTTAAATGCCCTCTGAACAAAGGTAATTAGGGGTGGGCAATAAATACTGGCCTGGCCAGCGATGCCCACATCCCATGAATGAATTAAAAAGAAAGACAGTGCTGTCAGGAAGGGAGCTCCAGGATTCTGATCCAGCGACAGTGAAGGAACAGCGATATATTTCCAAGTCAGGATGGTGAGTGACTTGGAGGGGAACTTCCATGTGGTGGTGTTCCCATCTATCTGCTGTCCTTGTCCTTCTAGATGGTAGTGGTCGTGGGTTTGGAAGGTGTGTTCGTGGGTTTGG
This sequence comes from Cetorhinus maximus, assembly GCF_964194155.1. NCBI lineage: Eukaryota > Metazoa > Chordata > Chondrichthyes > Lamniformes > Cetorhinidae > Cetorhinus > Cetorhinus maximus. The sequence goes on from NC_135892.1 coordinate 13,800,755, forward strand.
AAGGTGCTGTCGAAGGAGCCTTGGTGTATGCATCTTGCAGATGGTACACACTGTGCATCGGTGGTGGAGGGAGTGAATGTTTGTGGATGTGGTGCCAATCAAGTGGGCTGCATTGACCTGGATGGTGTCAAGCTTCTTGAGTGTTGTTGGAGCTGCACTCATCCAGGCAAGCAGGGAGTATTCCATCTTAATCCTGACTTGTGCCTTGTAGATGGTGGACAGGCTTTGGGGAGTCAGGAGTTGAGTTACTCGTTGCACGATTCCTGGCCTCTGACCTGCTCTTGTAGCCACTGTATTTATATGGCTGGTCCAGTTCAGTTTCTGATCAATGGTAACCCCCAGGATGTTGATAGTGGGGGATTCAGTGATGGTAATGCCATTGAATGTCAAGGGGTGATGATTAGATTCTCTCTTGTTGGAGGTGGTCATTGCCGGCACTTGTTTGGCACGAATGTTACTTGCCACTTGTCAGCCCAAGCCTGGATATTGCCCAGGTCTTGCTGCATTTGGACATGGACTGCTTCAGTATCTGCTGAACATTGCGCAATCATCAGCGAACATCCCACTTCTGACCTTATGATGGAAGGAAGGTCATTGATGAAGCAGCTGAAGATGGTTGGGTCGAGGACACTATCCTGAGGAACTCCTGCAGTGATATCCTGGAGCTGAGATGATTGACCTCCAACAACCACAACCATCTTCCTTGTTCTTTAATTTACCCCACTTTTGCTGGTGGTTTTGAAACATGTGACACTCGTGCTCTCTAACCAAACAGCGCAGGTTATTCCCAGAATTGTGTGAGTTTTGTTACAAAGCTGTTTACTGAAAGGTGTTTGAGAGTCTGTTTTCCTTTATATTCCCTTCTTCCCTGCATTTGATTCCTCTGGATAAGGGTTTCTCCTCTCTTTGACATTTCTTTAAACAATGACCCTCTTAGGACTGAGAACCCATGTACAGACAATGATTGACAAAAAGGGTTCCTTTTGATCTACCTCTCTGTGGGACTGCCTCAGATACACTCCTGCTTTCTAGCACCAAAATACCTCAAATAAATTCTGCACTTGTATCTTTTATCTAATATATTCCTTCTGTCACTCAGGTTGGATTAATGAGGGATGGCCATCTCCTTGCAGAAGCTCCACCTGACGAGTTAATGAGGATCCATGAAGTATCTGTAAGTAATGATGATTTGTAATTTAATTACCATTATGTGAGTTGTACAATAACACACTGATAACTTTTTTTACATTTATATATTTTAGACCTTGGAGAAAGTGTTTCTAAATCTGTGTAATGCTTCTGATCAGTCGTCTGCAAAACCCATCTCTGCTGCTGGTGAAAAGACGAACCTAAACCCTGGAGAGAACAATGAGCAAATTCCAATTCAAATTCATGAAGATGTTCACAATAAACCCAAACTCCGAGGTGAGATATAAAACTCGTTGTTTGCTGCTCACTCTGTCTGCCTCTCACACTTCCCTTTCTTTGTTTTTCCTTTCTCTCTCTCACTCTCATTCTCTCCCTCACTCTCGCTCTCTCACTCTCACTCTCTTTCCCTCTTTCGCTGTCTCTCTTTTGCTCTTTCACTCTCACTCTATCGCACTCACTCTCATTCGCACTCTCACTCACTCTCTTGCATTCTCTCTCACTCTCATTCTCCCTCTCACTCACACTCTCTCACTCTCTCTCCCTCACTCTCACTCTCACTCCCTCTCTCTCTATGTTGTCCATTCTGTCTGCCTCTGGTGTAGGAATTGCTCTGTATTGTGCCTGTTTTTCCTGTGTCCAAATTCGAAAATGGGCCACATGAAATTAGCAGGTGGGGCCAATACGTTGGCAGATTGACCCCTGACCCCGTGACCCTCATTAGGTCACTGGAATGGGTTCATTAAAAGCCGATTGCCGGTTAGAGTGACCCCTTGGTAAAGTTGGTGACTATAAGTGTGACCCTCATGGTCACTGATGAAAGGTACGTTTCAGTATTTATTTTAAAACGAACCCTTTCTGAGGAGCCAGGAGGAGGAGATCTCAATGGCAGCACAGGCCAAGTCAGACAAAATAATGATTACTGAAATCCAATATCCATTGATCATCAGTTTGGTCTCATGTAGCTCACACTTCACCAAGTCTGACTCATTTCTGCCGCTTCGTCCTTCTGTCCCTCCGTGTGCCTGTCTCTTTTTTTCTTATGAGTGTTTCTCACTCTTTTCATCTCCCTCTGCCAATTCACCTGCTGTTTCGCATAAACAATGAGCCCCCATTAAAGAAATGCTCAAAGGCAAAATTCCATATTTCAATCTAAACGATAAGGTGTCATTCAAGCTGAAAACACTTAAAACAATTTCCCAGCCTTGGATGGTTTTTATCCCAGAATATTGAGAGAGATGATCAGGACGGTTAGTGAGGCATTGACAATTTCCGTGACAGAGCCACCGGAGAAGCTGGTAAATTAAAAGTAATGAGGTGTCAATATTCAATAACAAGTGGCCAAGCCGACAACTACAAACTGTTAGTCATTACATGTTAAATAATAAAGTGATGCTCAGGAGAAAACTTGAGAGTTATCTATACAACAGTAAGTGATTGAGCAGCAGACAGAATGCCTTAGACATTGAAGATCCTGCCTCACTAACCTTCAAGTTGATTTTGGTAAACCAGGGGCAGGATTTTAGGCCGGCAGGAGTTACGGTCCCGCCGAAGCCAATGGAATTTTGAGCAGCTCACCGCCCCAGCCCCACCCCCACCCCCGCCCCAACCCCCACGACGAGGTCCTAAAATTCCGCCCCAGGTGATGTGCATTGTGATAGGCCAAAGGCATTTGTTAAAGTTCCACACAAACATCTCTAAATAGACTGAAAACTGTAAGTTTTTCAGGGCAGAATGTGGGTTTAGATAAAGAATTAACTCTTGGGCAGAAAATAACAGGTATGTATTGGTTTGGAGGATAGTGTCAAAATGGCAGGAGATACTGGGGACCCTCAGGGGTCAACAGTGGGAGAATTACTGATATTAATTGACTTAATTCATGAAGACTGCAAATTTTAACGAATTTGCAGATGAATTGAAGGTCTTTGGTCACAGCACATAAAACAAAAAGATACTGTGATACAGAAATGGCGGAGGATGATCCTTTGAATGCGGAGGCTGGTGGGGTGATCACTGAGGACAAGGGGGACCCTATCATGGTTCTGGGAGGGAGAAGAAGGTGTGAGGGCGGATGCACGGGAGATGGGCCGGACACGGTTGAGGGCCCTGTCAACCACCATGGGTGGAAAACCTCGGTTAAGGAAGAAGGAAGACATGTCAGAGGAACTGTTTTTGAAAGTGGCATCATCAGAACAGATGCAACGGAGGCGAAGAAACTGAGAGAATGGAGAGGATCATCCTCCGCCATTTCCACCAACTCCAGCATGATGCCACCACCAAACACATCTTCCCTTCACCCCCCCCCAGTGGCATTCCGCAGGGATCTTTCCCTCTGGGACACCCTGGTCCACTCCTCCATCACCCCCTACAGCTCAACCCCCTCCCACGGCACCTTCCCATGCAACCGCAGAAGATGCAACACCTGCCCCTTTACTTCCCCTCTCCTCACCGTCCAGGGGCCCAAACACTCCTTTCAAGTGAAGCAGCATTTCACTTGCATTTCCCTCAATTTAGTCTACTGCATTCGCTGCTCCCAATGCGGTTTCCTCTACATTGGAGAGATCAAACGCAGACTGGGTGACCACTTTGCAGAACACCTTCGGTCTGTCCGCACGCATGATCCAGACCTCCCTGTCGCTTGCCATTTCAACACTCCACCCTGCTCTCATGCCCACATGTCCGTCCTTGGCCTGCTGCATTGTTCCAGTGTAGCTCAACGCAAACTGGAGGAACAGCACCTCATCTTCCGACTAGGCACTTTACAGCCTTCCGGACTGAATATTGAGGTCAACAATTTTAGATCATGAACCCTCTCCTCCATCCCCACCCCCTTTCCGATTTTCCCCCTCCTTTTTGTTTTTTCCAATAATTTATATAGATTTTTCTTTTCCCAGCTATTTCCATTATTTTTAAATGTATTTCCATCCATTGTTTTATCTTTGCCTTTTAGCCTATTTCGATTCCTTCCCCCCACCCCACCCCCACTAGGGCTATCTGTACCTTTATTATCACATTCCTTAGATAATATCACCAGCTTCAACACCTCTTTGTCCTTTTGTCTATGACATCTTTTGGCTCTCTCCACCTATCACTGGCCCTCTACCCAGCTCTACTTGTCCCACCCCCCTTAAACCAGCTTATATTTCACCCCTTTTCTCTATTACCTTAGTTCTGTTGGAGAGTCATATGGACTCAACGTTAACTGTGCTCCTCTCCGCAGATGCTGTCAGACCTGCTGAGTTTTTCCAGGTATTTTTGTTTTTGTTAAGGTATCTCAAAAGTTTGAGCAACAGGTGAAGCTAGCTGTTTCACGCTGCTACTATGCAGTATCAACACGAGTGGTGTTCACCAGTAACAGGATGCTGTCGTCAAGCCAAAAGGACGTTCTGCCTATCACACAAATGAGTAATGTGGTGTATGAATTTCAGTGCCAGTGTGATGCTAGGTATGTAGGCCATATGTCCCAAAGGCTGGCGGATCATATCAAACAGCATGTCCCAGCCGCTTTTCACAGTGGGCAGAGTACAGACTGTACCCAACCAGCCCGTGCTTGCAAAGTTCAAAGCACAGTGTCCAACATCAGGTATAAATCCGCAATTAGACAACATTTGCTAAATAATCTTTAATGTGCTAAGAATTATGCTGACGACCAATTTAAGATTGTCACTCGGGTTCGCAGTGCGGCACATTCCTGTGTACTGGAAGCTACATATATTAATACACAGGGCCCTGTTCTTTGCAGACAGAAAGAACATCTACACACATTGTGCCTGTTTCAGCTAAACAAAATAAGTGACAGCCATTCGCTGACTCATTCCTTAGGGCAACACCTTGACCAATCAGGGTCAAGCTGCCTGGTTTAAATTTCAAACAATGCTTGGCAGTTAACTGTTAGTCACCATCGCTGGTGCTTTCTCCATGGCAATGCCTCAACCAATCAGAGTCCAGTTGCCAACTAATCAGCCCCAGCTTCAAATACGTTATAAATTGTTGTTTTCCCTTTATATTGGTATTCTTGCAAAGTGTCCTGATGAGTACAAGATGAAAAGCTTTGACATGTCTCTTTTTCAGCAATACTCAAGTTCTGTACCACCAAACAACTATTTATGAACTAAACCACTTTCTTTTTCTCCCTGTGTCTGTGCAGGTCCCCTGCTGCTAAGCAACAGCCCGGTTTTTTCTACTTTGTTTTAACTTCCCTAAACCACTACCCCCTCCCTTGATAACACAGTTCTCCACTTCAAGGGTCATAAAACCTCATTAAAATGCAGGTATATAAATAGCTCCAGAGATGCTTTCTGCACTCTAAAATGAAACTGGACCCAGATTTCACCTTTTTAACCCACAAATAAAAAATATACATTAAACTGAAACTTAAGCTTAAAACCATAGCTTATTCCTAACACCCACAAATATGAATGCAACTTACTTAAACTATGTTTAGTTGTTAACAACATATACATGGGATCACAAGTTGTTCAAGGGATCACACATGTACAGGGGATCAATCACACATTGACTTTCACCAAGTGCAGGGGATCACATATTGACATTCACATGTACAGGGGATCACACATTGACATTCACATGTTCAGGGGATCACACATTGACATTCACATGTTCAGGGGATCACACATTGACATTCACAAGTGCAGGGGATCACACATTGACATTCACATGTGCAGTGGATCACACATTGACATTCACATGTTCAGGGGATCACACATTGACATTCACATGTACAGGGGATCACACATTGACATTCACATGTGCAGTGGATCACACATTGACATTCACATGTTCAGGGGATCACACATTGACATTCACATGTACAGGGGATCACACATTGACGTTCACATGTGCAGTGGATCACACATTGACATTCACATGTTCAGGGGATCACACATTGACATTCACATGTACAGGGGATCACACATTGACATTCACATGTACAGGGGATCACACATTGACATTTGCATGTACAGTGGATCACACATTGGCATTCACATGTGCAATGGATCACACATTGACATTCACATGTTATGGGGATCACACATTGACATTCACATGTGCAGTGGATCACACATTGACATTCACATGCTAATGTAACAGCACCATAATCCAGGCTAAACCAGGATGTGCTGGGTAGACCTGGAGACCAGGGAAAGCCATTTGTTACCGGGAGTTACATGACCAAACCACTTCTTTACCTCCTTCTCTTTGCTTTCCCACACCATTTGCTTGAGGTTGACTCCCTGCTCAATGACAAATCTGACGTGAAAAGCTTGCACCGAGCAATCCTGCTCTTTATTTTCACGTGTGTTTAGAACATCGAAGCTCTTTGCAGGGTTTGCTGATCCAAACTCGAGTAACACAGGGCTGCATTAAACACTAAGATAGGAATAAAATACCGTAGATGCTGGAAATCCGAAACAAAAACAGAAAGTGCCGGAAAAACCCAGAGGGCCTGACAGCATCTGTGGTGAGAGAAACAGAGTTAACGTTTCAAGTCCGTATCACTTTCCTTCAGGGCTCAGCCGGGTGTGTGAGGGGTCGTCTCGTGTGAGCTTCGGAGAAGAATCATTCGGACTCGAAACGTTAACTCTGTTTCTCTCTCCACAGATGCTGCCAGACCTGCTGAGCTTTTCCAGCATTTTCAGTTTTTGCCACATTAAACAGTGTGGGGCCAAAGCTAATTTGTAAATGTCAGCTGAGATTTAATCCCAAGGACAAAATCCTTTAATAATTATTTCTTGACAGGAATAGGGAATAAACATCTTCCTTTTATTCCAACCCTTAACTGTTTCGAATCGCAATTTTCTGGTTGAGGTAAAGATTACGAAAAATAAACTTCTGAATGAGAGAAGTCACATCTGAAGAGTTTAAACAATCTGATACTCATGCCCCAGCACCAATAAAAGGAAAATTATTTTTCCTGTACACTCTTAAAAATGTTGATCTATTTGGTAAATAGTTTCATCTCACCAAGATATCTAAGTTCAATCCTAACCCCCTCGTCTCCATCCAGGTCCTTTCAAGTCGCAATCACCTGGGTAGCAACTGGGACTTGGAATCAAAGTTTATTTTTCACTTCCTATTTCAGAGTTGATGAAACTAATGCATTGAGTCTGTGCCAGATGCTGAGATCAGTTCAGTCAATACAGATTAGGAGTGAAGCTGAAATCTTTCAGTCAGTGTGTCTGGGTTACATATTGTTGCTGTCAGTCTCAATATTACGTATTGTTGTTGTCAGTCTCAATATTACGTATTGTTGCTGTCAGTCTCAATATTATGTATTGTTGCTGTCAGTCTCAATATTAAATATTGTTGCTGTCAGTCTCAATATTACATATTGTTGCTGTCAGTCTCAATATTACGTATTGTTGCTGTCAGTCTCAATATTATATATTGTTGCTGTCAGTCTCAATATTATATATTGTTGCTGTCAGCCTCAATATTATGTATTGTTGCTGTGAACCTCAATATTACGTATTGTTGCTGTCAGTCTCAATATTACGTATTCTTGTTGTCAGTCTCAATATTACGTATTCTTGTTGTCAGTCTCAATATTATGTATTCTTGTTGTCAGTCTCAATATTACGTATTGTTGCTGTCAGCCACAAAATTACATATTGTTGCTGTCAGTTTCAATATTATTATTGCTGTCAGTCTCAATATTATGTATTCTTGTTGTCAATCTCAATATTATGTATTGTTGCTGTCAGTCTCAATATTACATACTGTTGCTGTCGGTCTCAATATTATTATTGCTGTCTGTCTCAATATTACGTATTGTTGTTGTCAGCCTCAATATTATGTATTGTTACTGTCAGTCTCAATATTACGTATTGCCATTGTCAGCCTCAATATTACGTATTCTTGTTGTCAGTCTCAATATTATGTATTCTTGTTGTCAGTCTCAATATTACATATTGTTGCTGTCAGTCACAATATTATGTATTGTTGCTGTCAGTCTCAATTTTATATATTGTTGCTGTCAGTCTCAATATTATATATTGCTGCTGTCAGTCTCAATATTATGTATTGTTGCTGTCAGCCTCAATATTACGTATTGTTGCTGTCAGCCTCAATATTACATATTGGTGCTGTCAGTCTCAATATTACATATTGTTGCTGTCAATCTCAATGTTACGTATTGCCATTGTCAGCCTCAATATTACATATTATTGCTGTCAATCTCAATATTATTATTGCTGTCAGTCTCAATATTATGTATTCTTGTCAATCTCAATATTATGTATTGTTGCTGTCAGTCTCTATATTACGTACTGTTGCTGTCAGTCTCAATATTATTATTACTGTCTGTCTCAATATTACGTATTCTTGTTGTCAGTCTCAATATTATGTATTGTTGCTGTCAGTCTCAATATTATATATTGTTGCTGTCAGTCTCAATATTGTATATTGTTGCTGTCAGTCTCAATATTATGTATTCTTGTTGTCAGTCTCAACATTATGTTCTGTTGTTTTCAGTCTCAATATTATATATCGTTGCTGTCAGTCTCAATATTATATATTGTTGCTGTCAGTCTCAATATTACATATTGTTGCTGTCAGTCTCAATATTATATATTGTTGCTGTCAGTCTCAATATTATATATGTTGCTGTCAGTCTCAATATTATGTATCGTTGCTGTCAGTCTCAATATTATTATTGTTGTCAGTCTCAATATTACGTTCTGTTGTTGTCAGTCTCAATATTATATCTTATTGCTGTCAGTCTCAATATTATATATTGTTGCTGTCAGTCTCAATATTACATATTGTTGCTGTCAGTCTCAATATTATATATTGTTGCTATCAGTCTCAATATTATGTATTGTTGCTGTGAGTCTCAATATTACGTATTGTTGCTGTCAGTCTCAATGTTACGTATTGTTGCTGTCTGTCTCAATATTATATATTGTTGCTGTCAGTCTCAATATTACATATTGTTGCTGTCAGCCTCAATATTACGTATTGTTGCTGTCAGCCTCAATATTACATATTGTTGCTGTCAGTCTCAATATTACGTATTGTTGCTGTCAATCTCAATGTTACGTATTGCCAGTGTCAGCCTCAATATTACATATTGTTGCTGTCAATCTCAATATTATTATTGCTGTCAGTCTCAATATTATGTATTCTTGTCAATCTCAATATTATGTATTGTTGCTGTCAGTCTCTATATTACGTACTGTTGTTGTCAGTCTCAATATTATTATTACTGTCTGTCTCAATATTACGTATTCTTGTTGTCGGTCTCAATATTATGTATTGTTGCTGTCAGCCACAATATTACATATTGTTGCTGTCAGCCTCAATATTATATATTGTTGCTGTCAGTCTCAATATTATGTATTGTTGCTGTCAGTCTCAATATTATATATGTTGCTGTCAGTCTCAATATTGTGTATTGTTGCTGTCAGTCTCAATATTATTATTGTTGTCAGTCTCAATATTACATTCTGTTGTTGTCAGTCTCAATATTATATATTGTTGCTGTCAGTCTCAATATTATATATTGTTGCTGTCAGTCTCAATATTACATATTCTTGTTGTCAGTCTCAATATTACGTTCTGTTGTTGTCAGTCTCAATATTATATATTGTTGCTGTCAGTCTCAATATTATATATTGTTGCTCTCATTCTCAATATTACATATTGTTGCTGTCAGTCTCAATATTATATATTGTTGCTGTCAGTCTCAATATTATGTATTGTTGCTGTTAGTCTCAATATTATGTATTGTTGCTGTCAGTCTCAATATTACGTATTGTTCCTGTCAGTCTCAATATTACATATTGTTGCTGTCAATCTCAATATTATTATTGCTGTCAGTCTCAATATTATGTATTCTTGTCAATCTCAATAACATGTATTGTTGCTATCAGTCTCTATATTACATACTGTTGCTGTCAGTCTCAATATTATTATTACTGTCTGTCTCAATATTACATATTGTCGCTGTCAGTCTCAATATTACGTATTGTTCCTGTCAGTCTCAATATTATATATTGTTGCTGTAAGTCTCAATATTACATATTGTTGCTGTTTGTCTCAATCTTATGTATTGTTGCTGTCAGTCTCAAAATTACGTATTGTTCCTGTCAGTCTCAATATTACATATTGTTGCTGTCAATCTCAATATTATTATTGCTGTCAGTCTCAATATTATGTATTCTTGTCAGTCTCAATATTATGTATTGTTGCTGTCAGTCTCAATATTACATATTGCTGCTGTCAGTCTCAACATTACGTATTGCCATTGTCAGCCTCAATATTACATATTGTTGCTATCAGTCTCAATATTACATTCTGTTGTTGTCAGTCTCAATATTATATATTGTTGCTGTCAGTCTCAATATTACATATTGTTGCTGTCAGTCTCAATATTATATATTGTTGCTGTCAGTCTCAATATTATGTATTGTTGCTGTCAGTCTCAATATTACGTGTTGTTGCTGTCAGTCTCAACATTACGTATTGCCATTGTCAGCCTCAATATTACGTATTGTTGCTGTCAGTCTCAATATTATGTATTCTTGTCAGTCTCAATATTATGTATTGTTGCTGTCAGTCTCAATATTACATATTGCTGCTGTCAGTCTCAACATTACGTATTGCCATTGTCAGCCTCAATATTACATATTGTTGCTATCAGTCTCAATATTACATTCTGTTGTTGTCAGTCTCAATATTATATATTGTTGCTGTCAGTCTCAATATTACATATTGTTGCTGTCAGTCTCAATATTATATATTGTTGCTGTCAGTCTCAATATTATGTATTGTTGCTGTCAGTCTCAATATTACGTGTTGTTGCTGTCAGTCTCAACATTACGTATTGCCATTGTCAGCCTCAATATTACGTATTGTTGCTGTCAGTCTCAATATTACATTCTGTTGTTGTCAGTCTCAATATTATATATTGTTGCTGTCAGTCTCAATATTATATATTGTTGCTGTCAGTCTCAATATTATGTATTGTTGCTGTCAGTCTCAATATTGTATAATGTTGCTGTCAGTCTCAATATTATGTATTCTTGTTGTCAGTCTCAATATTATGTTCTGTTGTTGTCAGTCTCAATATTATATATTGTTGCTGTCAGTCTCAATATTATATATTGTTGCTATCAGTATCAATATTACATATTGTTGCTGCCAGTCTCAATATTATATATTGTTGCTGTCAGTCTCAATGTTATATATGTTGCTGTCAGTCTCAATATTATGTATTGTTGCTGTCAGTCTCAATATTATATATTGTTGCTGTCAGTCTGAATATTATATATTGTTGCTGTCAGTCTCAATATTATATATTGTTGCTGTCAGTCGCAATATTATGTATTCTTGTTGTCAGTCTCAATATTATGTTCTGTTGTTTTCAGTCTCAATCTTATATATTGTTACTGTCAGTCTCAATATTATGTATTCTTGTTGTCAGTCTCGATATTACATTCTGTTGTTGTCAGTCTCAATATTATATATTGTTGCTGTCAGTCTCAATATTATATATTGTTGCTGTCAGTCTCAATATTACATATTGTTGCTGTCAGTCTCAATATTATATATTGTTGCTGTCAGTCTCAATATTATGTATTGTTGCTGTTAGTCTCAATATTATGTATTGTTGCTGTCAGTCTCAATATTACATATTGTTGCTGTCAGTCTCAATATTATGTATTGTTGCTGTTAGTCTCAATATTATGTATTGTTGCTGTCAATCTCAATATTATTATTGCTGTCAGTCTCAATATTATGTATTCTTGTCAATCTCAATATTATGTATTGTTGCTATCAGTCTCTATATTACATACTGTTGCTTTCAGTCTCAATATTATTATTACTGTCTGTCTCAATATTACGTATTCTTGTTGTCAGTCTCAATATTATGTATTGTTGCTGTCAGCCTCAATATTATATGTTGTTGCTGTCAGTCTCAATATTATATATTGTTGCTGTCAGTCTCAATATTATATATTGTTGCTGTCAGTCTCAATATTACGTATTCTTGTTGTCAGTCTCAATATTATGTTCTGTTGTTTTCAGTCTCAATATTATATATTGTTGCTGTCAGTCTCAATATTATGTATTCTTGTTGTCAGTCTCAATATTACATTCTGTTGTTGTCAGTCTCAATATTATATATTGTTGCTGTCAGTCTCAATATTATATATTGTTGCTGTCAGTCTCAGTATTACATATTGTTGCTGTCAGTCTCAATATTATGTATTGTTGCTGTCAGTCTCAATATTACGTGTTGTTGCTGTCAGTCTCAACATTACGTATTGCCATTGTCAGCCTCAATATTACGTATTGTTGCTGTCAGTCTCAATATTACATTCTGTTGTTGTCAGTCTCAATATTATATATTGTTGCTGTCAGTCTCAATATTATATATTGTTGCTGTCAGTCTCAATATTGTATAATGTTGCTGTCAGTCTCAATATTATGTATTCTTGTTGTCAGTCTCAATATTATGTTCTGTTGTTGTCAGTCACAATATTATATATTGTTGCTGTCAGTCTCAATATTATATATTGTTGCTATCAGTATCAATATTACATATTGTTGCTGTCAGTCTCAATATTGTATATTGTTGCTGTCAGTCTCAATATTATATATGTCGCTGTCAGTCTCAATATTATATATTGTTGCTATCAGTATCAATATTACATATTGTTGCTGTCAGAATCAATATTATGTATTGTTGCTGTCAGTCTCAATATTATTATTGTTGTCAGTCTCAATATTACGTTCCGTTGTTGTCTGTCTCAATATTATATATTGTTGCTGTCAGTCTCAATATTATATATTGTTGCTGTCAGTCTCAATATTACGTTCTGTTGTTGTCAGTCTCAATATTATATATTGTTGCTGTCAGTCTCAATATTATATATTTTTGCTGTCAGTCTCAATATTACATATTGTTGCTGTCAGTCTCAATATTATATATTTTTGCTGTCAGTCTCAATATTACATATTGTTGCTGTCAGTCTCAATATTATATGTTGTTGCTGTCAGTCTCAATATTATGTATTGTTGCTGTCAGTCTCAATATTATATATGTTGCTGTCAGTCTCAATATTATATATGTTGCTGTCAGTCTCATTATTATGTATTGTTGCTGTCAGTCTCAATATTATATATTGTTGCTGTCAGTCTCAATATTACAAATTCTTGTTGTCAGTTTCAATATTACGTTCTGTCGTTGTCAGTTTCAATATTATATATTGTTGCTGTCAGTCTCAATATTACGTATTGTTGCTGTCAGTCTCAATGTTATGTATTGTTGCTGTCTGTCTCAATATTACGTATTGTTGCTGTCAGCCTCAATATTACATATTGTTGCTGTCAGTCTCAATATTACGTATTGTTGCTGTCAGTCTCAATATCATTATTGCTGTCAGTCTTAATATTATGTATTCTTGTCAATCTCAATATTATGTATTGTTGCTGTCAGTCTCAATATTATGTATTGTTGCTGTCAGCCTCAATATTACATATTGTTGCTGTCAGCCTCAATATTACAAATTGTTGCTGTCAGTCTCAATATTACGTATTCTTGTTGTCAGTCTCAATATTACAATCTGTTGTTGTCAGTCTCAATATTATATATTGTTGCTGTCAGTCTCAATATTATATATTGTTGCTGTCAGTCTCAGTATTACATATTGTTGCTGTCAGTCTCAATATTATATATTGTTGCTGTCAGTCTCAATATTATGTATTGTTGCTGTCAGTCTCAATATTACGTGTTGTTGCTGTCAGTCTCAATATTACGTATTCTTGTTGTCAGTCTCAATATTACAATCTGTTGTTGTCAGTCTCAATATTATATATTGTTGCTGTCAGTCTCAATATTATATATTGTTGCTGTCAGTCTCAGTATTACATATTGTTGCTGTCAGTCTCAATATTATATATTGTTGCTGTCAGTCTCAATATTATGTATTGTTGCTGTCAGTCTCAATATTACGTGTTGTTGCTGTCAGTCTCAACATTACGTATTGCCATTGTCAGCCTCAATATTACGTATTGTTGCTGTCAGTCTCAATATTACATTCTGTTGTTGTCAGTCTCAATATTATATATTGTTGCTGTCAGTCTCAATATTATATATTGTTGCTGTCATTCTCAATATTATGTATTGTTGCTGTCAGTCTCAATATTGTATAATGTTGCTGTCAGTCTCAATATTATGTATTCTTGTTGTCAGTCTCAATATTATGTTCTGTTGTTGTCAGTCTCAATATTATATATTGTTGCTGTCAGTCTCAATATTATATATTGTTGCTATCAGTATCAATATTACATATTGTTGCTGTCAGTCTCAATTTTATATATTGTTGCTGTCAGTCTCAATATTATATATGTCGCTGTCAGTCTCAATGTTATATATGTTGCTGTCAGTCTCAATATTATGTATTGTTGCTGTCAGTCTCAATATTATTATTGTTGTCAGTCTCAATATTACGTTCCGTTGTTGTCAGTCTCAATATTATATATTGTTGCTGTCAGTCTCAATATTATATATTTTTGCTGTCAGTCTCAATATTATATATTGTTGCTGTCAGTCTCAATATTATATGTTGTTGCTGTCAGTCTCAATATTATGTATTGTTGCTGTCAGTCTCAATATTATATATGTTGCTGTCAGTCTCAATATTATATATGTTGCTGTCAGTCCCATTATTATGTATTGTTGCTGTCAGTCTCAATATTATATATTGTTGCTGTCAGTCTCAATATTACGTTCTGTTGTTGTCAGTCTCAATATTATATATTGTTGCTGTCAGTCTCAATATTATATATTTTTGCTGTCAGTCTCAATATTATATATTGTTGCTGTCAGTCTCAATATTATATGTTGTTGCTGTCAGTCTCAATATTATGTATTGTTGCTGTCAGTCTCAATATTATATATGTTGCTGTCAGTCTCAATATTATATATGTTGCTGTCAGTCCCATTATTATGTATTGTTGCTGTCAGTCTCAATATTATATATTGTTGCTGTCAGTCTCAATATTACATTCTGTTGTTGTCAGTCTCAATATTATATATTGTTGCTGTCAGTCTCAATATTATATATTTTTGCTGTCAGTCTCAATATTATATATTGTTGCTGTCAGTCTCAATATTATATGTTGTTGCTGTCAGTCTCAATATTATGTATTGTTGCTGTCAGTCTCAATATTATATATGTTGCTGTCAGTCTCAATATTATATATGTTGCTGTCAGTCCCATTATTATGTATTGTTGCTGTCAGTCTCAATATTATTATTGTTGTCAGTCTCAATATTACGTTCTGTTGTTGTCAGTCTCAATATTATATATTGTTGCTGTCAGTCTCAATATTATATATTGTTGCTGTCAGTCTCAATATTACAAATTCTTGTTGTCATTCTCAATATTACGTTCTGTCGTTGTCAGTCTCAATATTATATATTGTTGCTGTCAGTCTCAATATTATATATTGTTGCTGTCAGTCTCAATATTACGTATTGTTACTGTCAGTCTCAATGTTATGTATTGTTGCTGTCTGTCTCAATATTACGTGTTGTTGCTGTCAGCCTCAATATTACATATTGTTGCTGTCAGTCTCAATATTACGTATTGTTGCTGTCAGTCTCAATATCATTATTGCTGTCAGTCTCAATATTATGTATTCTTGTCAATCTCAATATTATGTATTGTTGCTGTCAGTCTCAATATTATGTATTGTTGCTGTCAGCCTCAATATTACATATTGTTGCTGTCAGCCTCAATATTACAAATTGTTGCTGTCTGTCTCAATATTACGTATTCTTGTTGTCAGTCTCAATATTATGTATTGTTGCTGTCAGCCTCAATATTATATATTGTTGCTGTCAGTCTCAATATTACATATTGCTGCTGTCAGTCTCAACATTACGTATTGCCATTGTCAGCCTCAATATTACGTATTGTTGCTATCAGTCTCAATATTACATTCTGTTGTTGTCAGTCTCAATATTATATATTGTTGCTGTCAGTCTCAATATTATATATTGTTGCTGTCAGTCTCAATATTATATATTGTTGCTGTCAGTCTCAATATTACGTATTCTTGTTGTCAGTCTCAATATTACATTCTGTTGTTGTCAGTCTCAATATTATATATTGTTGCTGTCAGTCTCAATATTATATATTGTTGCTGTCAGTCTCAGTATTACATATTGTTGCTGTCAGTCTCAATATTATATATTGTTGCTGTCAGTCTCAATATTATATATTGTTGCTGTCAGTCTCAATATTACGTGTTGTTGCTGTCAGTCTCAACATTACGTATTGCCATTGTCAGCCTCAATATTACGTATTGTTGCTGTCAGTCTCAATATTATATGCTGTTGCTGTCAGTCTCAATATTATATATGTTGCTGTCAGTCTCATTATTATGTATTATTGCTGTCAGTCTCAATATTATATATTGTTGCTGTCAGTCTCAATATTACAAATTCTTGTTGTCAGTCTCAATATTACGTTCTGTCGTTGTCAGTCTCAATATTATATGTTGTTGCTGTCAGTCTCAATATTATGTATTGTTGCTGTCAGTCTCAATATTATATATGTTGCTGTCAGTCTCAATATTATATATGTTGCTGTCAGTCCCATTATTATGTATTGTTGCTGTCAGTCTCAATATTATTATTGTTGTCAGTCTCAATATTACGTTCTGTTGTTGTCAGTCTCAATATTATATATTGTTGCTGTCAGTCTCAATATTATATATTGTTGCTGTCAGTCTCAATATTACAAATTCTTGTTGTCAGTCTCAATATTACTTTCTGTCGTTGTCAGTCTCAATATTATATATTGTTGCTGTCAGTCTCAATATTACATATTGTTGCTGTCAGTCTCAATATTACGTATTGTTACTGTCAGTCTCAATGTTATGTATTGTTGCTGTCAGTCTCAATATTGTATAATGTTGCTGTCAGTCTCAATATTATGTATTCTGTTGTCAGTCTCAATATTATGTTCTGTTGTTGTCAGTCTCAATATTATATATTGTTGCTGTCAGTCTCAATATTATATATTGTTGCTATCAGTATCAATATTACATATTGTTGCTGTCAGTCTCAATATTATGTATTGTTGCTGTCAGTCTCAATATTATATATGTCGCTGTCAGTCTCAATGTTATATATGTTGCTGTCAGTCTCAATATTATGTATTGTTGCTGTCAGTCTCAATATTATTATTGTTGTCAGTCTCAATATTACGTTCCGTTGTCTGTCTCAATATTATATATTGTTGCTGTCAGTCTCAATATTATATATTGTTGCTGTCAGTCTCAATATTACGTTCTGTTGTTGTCAGTCTCAATATTATATATTGTTGCTGTCAGTCTCAATATTATATATTTTTGCTGTCAGTCTCAATATTATATATTGTTGCTGTCAGTCTCAATATTATATGTTGTTGCTGTCAGTCTCAATATTATGTATTGTTGCTGTCAGTCTCAATATTATTTATGTTGCTGTCAGTCTCAATATTATATATGTTGCTGTCAGTCCCATTAATATGTATTGTTGCTGTCAGTCTCAATATTATTATTGTTGTCAGTCTCAATATTACGTTCTGTTGTTGTCAGTCTCAATATTATATATTGTTGCTGTCAGTCTCAATATTATATATTGTTGCTGTCAGTCTCAATATTACAAATTCTTGTTGTCAGTCTCAATATTACGTTCTGTCGTTGTCAGTCTCAATATTATATATTGTTGCTGTCAGTCTCAATATATATTGTTGCTGTCAGTCTCAATATTACGTATTGTTACTGTCAGTCTCAATGTTATGTATTGTTGCTGTCTGTCTCAATATTACGTATTGTTGCTGTCAGTCTCAATATCATTATTGCTGTCAGTCTCAATATTATGTATTCTTGTCAATCTCAATATTATGTATTGTTGCTGTCAGTCTCAATATTATGTATTGTTGCTGTCAGCCTCAATATTACATATTGTTGCTGTCAGCCTCAATATTACAAATTGTTGCTGTCTGTCTCAATATTACGTATTCTTGTTGTCAGTCTCAATATTATGTATTGTTGCTGTCAGCCTCAATATTATATATTGTTGCTGTCAGTCTCAATATTACATATTGCTGCTGTCAGTCTCAACATTACGTATTGCCATTGTCAGCCTCAATATTACGTATTGTTGCTATCAGTCTCAATATTACATTCTGTTGTTGTCAGTCTCTATATTATATATTGTTGCTGTCAGTCTCAATATTATATATTGTTGCTGTCAGTCTCAATATTATATATTGTTGCTGTCAGTCTCAATATTACGTATTCTTGTTGTCAGTCTCAATATTACATTCTGTTGTTGTCAGTCTCAATATTATATATTGTTGCTGTCAGTCTCAATATTATATATTGTTGCTGTCAGTCTCAGTATTACATATTGTTGCTGTCAGTCTCAATATTATATATTGTTGCTGTCAGTCTCAATATTATGTATTGTTGCTGTCAGTCTCAATATTACGTGTTGTTGCTGTCAGTCTCAACATTACGTATTGCCATTGTCAGCCTCAATATTACGTATTGTTGCTGTCAGCCTCAATATTATATGTTGTTGCTGTCAGTCTCAATATTATGTATTGTTGCTGTCAGTCTCAATATTATATATGTTGCTGTCAGTCTCAATATTATATATGTTGCTGTCAGTCTCATTATTATGTATTGTTGCTGTCAGTGTCAATATTATATATTGTTGCTGTCAGTCTCAATATTACAAATTCTTGTTGTCAGTCTCAATATTACGTTCTGTCGTTGTCAGTCTCAATATTATATATTGTTGCTGTCAGTCTCAATATTATATGTTGTTGCTGTCAGTCTCAATATTATGTATTGTTGCTGTCAGTCTCAATATTATATATGTTGCTGTCAGTCTCAATATTATATATGTTGCTGTCAGTCCCATTATTATGTATTGTTGCTGTCAGTCTCAATATTATTATTGTTGTCAGTCTCAATATTATATATTGTTGCTGTCAGTCTCAATATTATATATTGTTGCTGTCAGTCTCAATATTACAAATTCTTGTTGTCAGTCTCAATATTACGTTCTGTCGTTGTCAGTCTCAATATTATATATTTTTGCTGTCAGTCTCAATATTACATATTGTTGCTGTCAGTCTCAATATTACATATTGTTACTGTCAGTCTCAATGTTATGTATTGTTGCTGTCTGTCTCAATATTACGTGTTGTTGCTGTCAGCCTCAATATTACATATTGTTGCTGTCAGTCTCAATATTACGTATTGTTGCTGTCAGTCTCAATATCATTATTGCTGTCAGTCTCAATATTATGTATTCTTGTCAATCTCAATATTATGTATTGTTGCTGTCAGTCTCAATATTATGTATTGTTGCTGTCAGCCTCAATATTACATATTGTTGCTGTCAGCCTCAATATTACAAATTGTTGCTGTCTGTCTCAATATTACGTATTCTTGTTGTCAGTCTCAATATTATGTATTGTTGCTGTCAGCCTCAATATTATATATTGTTGCTGTCAGTCTCAATATTACATATTGCTGCTGTCAGTCTCAACATTACGTATTGCCATTGTCAGCCTCAATATTACGTATTGTTGCTATCAGTCTCAATATTACATTCTGTTGTTGTCAGTCTCAATATTATATATTGTTGCTGTCAGTCTCAATATTATATATTGTTGCTGTCAGTCTCAATATTATATATTGTTGCTGTCAGTCTCAATATTACGTATTCTTGTTGTCAGTCTCAATATTACATTCTGTTGCTGTCAGTCTCAATATTATATATTGTTGCTGTCAGTCTCAATATTATATATTGTTGCTGTCAGTCTCAGTATTACATATTGTTGCTGTCAGTCTCAATATTATATATTGTTGCTGTCAGTCTCAATATTATGTATTGTTGCTGTCAGTCTCAATATTACGTGTTGTTGCCTTCAGTCTCAACATTACGTATTGCCATTGTCAGCCTCAATATTACGTATTGTTGCTGTCAGTCTCAATATTATATGTTGTTGCTGTCAGTCTCAATATTATGTATTGTTGCTGTCAGTCTCAATATTATATATGTTGCTGTCAGTCTCAATATTATATATGTTGCTGTCAGTCTCATTATTATGTAATGTTGCTGTCAGTCTCAATATTATATATTGTTGCTGTCAGTCTCAATATTACAAATTCTTGTTGTCGGTCTCAATATTACGTTCTGTCGTTGTCAGTCTCAATATTATATATTGTTGCTGTCAGTCTCAATATTACATATTGTTGCTGTCAGTCTCAATATTACGTATTGTTGCTGTCAGTCTCAATGTTATGTATTGTTGCTGTCTGTCTCAATATTACGTATTGTTGCTGTCAGCCTCAATATTACATATTGTTACTGTCAGTCTCAATGTTATGTATTGTTGCTGTCTGTCTCAATATTACGTGTTGTTGCTGTCAGCCTCAATATTACATATTGTTGCTGTCAGTCTCAATATTACGTATTGTTGCTGTCAGTCTCAATATCATTATTGCTGTCAGTCTCAATATTATGTATTCTTGTCAATCTCAATATTATGTATTGTTGCTGTCAGTCTCAATATTATGTATTGTTGCTGTCAGCCTCAATATTACATATTGTTGCTGTCAGCCTCAATATTACAAATTGTTGCTGTCTGTCTCAATATTACGTATTCTTGTTGTCAGTCTCAATATTATGTATTGTTGCTGTCAGCCTCAATATTATATATTGTTGCTGTCAGTCTCAATATTACATATTGCTGCTGTCAGTCTCAACATTACGTATTGCCATTGTCAGCCTCAATATTACGTATTGTTGCTATCAGTCTCAATATTACATTCTGTTGTTGTCAGTCTCAATATTATATATTGTTGCTGTCAGTCTCAATATTATATATTGTTGCTGTCAGTCTCAATATTATATATTGTTGCTGTCAGTCTCAATATTACGTATTCTTGTTGTCAGTCTCAATATTACATTCTGTTGCTGTCAGTCTCAATATTATATATTGTTGCTGTCAGTCTCAATATTATATATTGTTGCTGTCAGTCTCAGTATTACATATTGTTGCTGTCAGTCTCAATATTATATATTGTTGCTGTCAGTCTCAATATTATGTATTGTTGCTGTCAGTCTCAATATTACGTGTTGTTGCCTTCAGTCTCAACATTACGTATTGCCATTGTCAGCCTCAATATTACGTATTGTTGCTGTCAGTCTCAATATTATATGTTGTTGCTGTCAGTCTCAATATTATGTATTGTTGCTGTCAGTCTCAATATTATATATGTTGCTGTCAGTCTCAATATTATATATGTTGCTGTCAGTCTCATTATTATGTAATGTTGCTGTCAGTCTCAATATTATATATTGTTGCTGTCAGTCTCAATATTACAAATTCTTGTTGTCGGTCTCAATATTACGTTCTGTCGTTGTCAGTCTCAATATTATATATTGTTGCTGTCAGTCTCAATATTACATATTGTTGCTGTCAGTCTCAATATTACGTATTGTTGCTGTCAGTCTCAATGTTATGTATTGTTGCTGTCTGTCTCAATATTACGTATTGTTGCTGTCAGCCTCAATATTACATATTGTTGCTGTCAGTCTCAATATTACGTATTGTTGCTGTCAGTCTCAATATCATTATTGCTGTCAGTCTTAATATTATGTATTCTTGTCAATCTCAATATTATGTATTGTTGCTATCAGTCTCAATATTATGTATTGTTGCTGTCAGCCTCAATATTACATATTGTTGCTGTCAGCCTCAATATTACAAATTGTTGCTGTCAGTCTCAATATTACGTATTCTTGTTGTCAGTCTCAATATTATGTATTGTTGCTGTCAGCCTCAATATTACATATTGTTGCTGTCAGCCTCAATATTACATATTGTTGCTGTCAGTCTCAATATTACATATTGCTGCTGTCAGTCTCAATATTATGTATTGCCATTGTCAGCCTCAATATTACGTATTGTTGCTGTCAGTCTCAATATTACATTCTGTTGTTGTCAGTCTCAATATTAAATATTGTTGCTGTCAGTCTCAATATTATGTATTGTTGCTGTCAGTCTCAATGTTATATATTGTTGCTGTCAGTCTCAATATTACGTATTCTTGTTGTCAGTCTCAATATTACGTTCTGTTGCTGTCAGTCTCAATATTACGTTCTGTTGTTGTCAGTCTCAATATTATATAACGTTGCTGTCAGTCTCAATATTATGTATTGTTACTGTCAGTCCTGCTGCAAAAGGCTCTTTTTGAAATTAAAATCTGCAATTTCTTTTCTCTGCATAGTGATGTAACCCACTTTTGTAATTGTCCCTGACTCTGGAGCAGAAAGATCACTATTGTTGTAGTATTAGTCACAAATGTAATATCTCAGTTCTAAATTGTTCACAATAGTTTTGTGTGAAGTTTAGTGTCTAATTCCTTTTTATCTGTTCTTTGCTAGTGGACAGGAATTTGTGGATGAAAAGCATGGTCCCTCGATGGAGGAATATTGTGGCTTTAGTGATTAAAACATTCATTAGAATCAGGAGGATGCCTGGGTAGGTTCTGCACTTATTTTCTAAGCAGCTTTTAGGTGGACAAGATAATTTGTCTTTGTGGCAATTAATGCTGTAATTAATCAATTGTGTAATTAACCTGCAATGTAATTAATCAGTGATGTAATTAATTAGTGATGTAATTAATCAATAATGTAAGATCCATTTCAAGCTTGTGTTACAATAGTCTACATTTGAAATTCCAACAGGAAGAGATTATTTGAGATGTGAATACTATATAAAAGGTTCATTTAATGAGTTTCATGTAATGAGGTGAAGGGAGGAATAAATCAACATGATTATATTATAACACAGAATCACTGTGTTACAACTTCACCAACATCTGGACTTGTTATATTCTCTGTATGATGTTAAAACAACCTTCAAATAGTGTTCAATACACCAACCACTCACCGTATCCAAACGCCCTGTATTCAGAAATGTAAAATGTTTGGGAGGCTACAGATCATTTCAGTGGTTTTGTTTTTGCTGAGCATCATGTTCTCTGTTCCACAGGTTTCTTGTTTTCCAGTTCTTACTGCCAGTGATTCAGATCTCACTCGTATGCCTTTGCATTGGAGGCATTCCAGAGAATTTGCCTGTTGCCGTGGTGAACAATGACACAGGACAACCAGCCATGAGCCAGATCTTTTTGTCACATTTTGACAACACAATTATCCAGGTTATTTCCATGTTACATCGAGTCTACACAACAGAAACAGGCCATTCAGCCCAACTGGCCTCTGCTGGTGTTTATGTTCCACTCAAGCTTCTTCCCATCCCTCTTCACCTCACCCTTTCATCATCTCCTTCTATTGCTCTTCCCCTCATGTGTTTATCCAGCTTAAGAAGCATCTAGACTATTCACCTCAACCATTTGCTGTAGTAATGAGTTCTACATTCTTACCACTCTCTGGGTAAACAAGTTTTGTGTGTGTGTCTGTGTGCGTGCATGTCTGTGTGTGCTTATGTGTGTGTGCATGTGTGTATGTGTGTCTGTTTGTGTGTGTAGTGCATGTATGTGTGTGCTTGTGCATGTATGTGTGCATGTGTGTCTGTGTGTGTGTAGTGTGTGCATGTGTGTGTGTGTGTATATTTTTGTCACATGTGTATGTGTGCGTGTGCTTGTACATGTGCATCTGTGCGTGTGTGAGCGTGCGTGTGTGAGCGTGCGTGTGTGAGCGTGTGTGTGTGTGCACATTCCTTTTGTTAAGAGAACTACAATGGCTAATCTCAAACTTGAGGACATTATTAAACCTTTAACGATCTTGCTGAATCATTAATAAAAATAGCCATTGTGAGCTTTTTGCTGCTGTTAGTAAGACTGGTGACTGAAAGATTGAGCCAACTTCATTTTACAAAGAAACCAAGTCGGGGGTGGGGGGTGGGGGTGTTGTTGTTGAGTGTTCTTAACATTAGGCCAGTGAATGATGTGAATGCCACTAGATTGGCCCCTGGGATGAGGGGGTGGCCCCTATGATGAGAGGCTGAGTAAATTAGGTCTATATTCTTGGGAGTTTAGAAGAATGAAAGGTGACCTGGATTCTGAAGGGGATTGACAGGGTGGACACTGAGAGGTTATTATCCCTGGCTGGGAAATCTAGAACCAGGAGACATAGGCTCAGGATAAGGGGTCGATCATTTTGAACTGAGCTGAGGAGAAATTACTTCACTCAAAGGCTTGTGAATCTTTGGAATTCTCTCCCCCAGAGGGTTGTGGATGCTCCATCGCTGAACAAATTTAAGGCTGGGATAGACAGATTTTGGTGTCTTGGGGATCGAGGAATATGGGGAATGGGTGGGAAAATGGAGTTGAAGCCCAAGATCAGCCATGATGGTATTAAATGGCAGAGCAGGCTTGCCGGAGTTGGCAGTGCTGGAGTTGGCAGCGCCACAGTTGGCAGTGCCGGAGTTGGCAGTGCGCCCGCCAACAATTGAAACACCTGTTAAGGCCATTAAATAATAAATTAAGTTAAATTTTTCGCTGCCCGTCCAACCTAACGGTCGGCGGGCAGGTGAAAAGGTTTATTACATTTTTATTTTCTTTCTTAAAAGCCCTTCATCTCTCCGAGGCAGCTCTGTGCCTCAGGGAGATTATGAAGCGCTCACTCGCGCCCATGCGCCGAGTTTATGCCCAGCCCACTTGCCGTCCTCCCCCTGCCCGCACACTTGGTGCTGCCGCTCGCATTTCACACTGGACGGGCCTTAAATAGCCCACCCGCACGGTCCGGTCCCGATCGTGGGCAACGGGCAACTTCCCGACTGGCCCTGCCAAGCCTGCCCGCCTAGGGCAAAATTCTGCCCCGTGTATACGTTCAGGTGACTGATTCTGATACGTAAACATTTTTTTCCAGACTTTAAGATCTTTATTTATTGCTTTTAAATTATTCAGCTTCCCCCTCAAAACAGCTCCCTGGCTTTAGGGAGCTTTCATTCCACACTGCCCCCGCCCTTAGGTCAGCACCCGCCCTCCTCCCGCCACACCCCCCCCCCCCCCCCCCCCACCACTCTGGCAGCGCTGCACATTTCAGCGCGCCTTTCACACAGGCTGGCCGTTAGTTGGCCGGCCAATCACGGTCAGGGGCCGATCACTGGCATTGGTCCATTCCCCGGCCGCTACCAGGCCCACCGGTCACACCTGCTCGTCGACCTAAATATCCTGCCCCCAAAAGAGAACTGAGTCTGAGCACGTGGAAAACAGTGTCAGAATCGGACAGAGTCAGCATGGATTTACGAAAGGGAAATCGTGTTTGACAAATCTACTGGAATTTTTCGAGGATGTAACTAGTAGAGTTGATGAGGGAGAGCCAGTGGATGTGGTTTATTTGGACTTTCAGAAGGCTTTCGACAAAGTCCCACATAAGAGATTAGTGTGCAAAATTAAAGCGCATGGGATTGGGGGTAGTGTATTGAGATGGATAGAAAACTGGTTGGCAGACAGGAAACAAAGAGTAGGAATAAACAGGTCTTTTTCCGAATGGCAGGCAGTGACTAGTGGGGTACCGCAGGGATCGGTGCTGGGACCCCAGTCATTCACAATATATATTAATCCTTTAGATGAGGGAATTAAATGTAATATCTCCAAATTTGCAGATTACACAAAGCTGGGTGGGAGGGTGAGCTGTGAGGAGGATGCAGAGATGCTTCAGTGTGATTTGGACAAGCTGAGTGAGTGGGAAAATGCATGGCAGATGCAGTATAATGTGGATAAATGTGAGGTTATCCACTTTGGTAACAAAAGCAGGAAGGCAGATTATTATCTGAATGGCTATAAATTGAGAGGGGAATGGGCAACGAGACCTGGGTGTCCTTGTACACCAGTCGCTGAAGGTAAGCATGCAGGTGCAGGAGGCAGTAAAGAAGGCAAATGGTATGATGGCCTTCATAGTGAGAGGATTCGAGTGCAGGAGCAGGGATGTCTTGCTGCAATTATACAGGGCCTTGGTGAGGCCACACCTGGAATATTGTGTGCAGTTTTGGTCTCCTTATCTGAGGAAGGATGTTCTTGCTATAGATGGAGTGCAGCGAAGGTTTACCAGACTGATTCCTGGGATGGTGGGACTGACATATGAGGAGAGATTGAGTCGGTTAGGATTATATTCACTGGAGTTCAGAAGAATGAAGGGGAATCTCATAGAAACCTATAAAATTCTAACAGGACTAAACAGGGTAGATGCAGGAAGGATGTTCCCAATGGTGGGGGAGACCAGAACCAGGGGTCACAGTCTGAGGATATGGGGTAGACCATTTAGGACTGAGATGAGGAGAAATTTCTTCACCCAGAGAGTGGTGAGCCTGTGGAATTCGCTACCACAGAAAGTAGTTGAGGCCAAAACATTGTATGTTTTCAAGAAGGAGTTAGATATAGCTCTTGGGGCGAAAGGGATCAAAGGATATGGGGAGAAAGCTGGGAGCAGGCTATTGAGTTGGATGATCAGCCATGATCATAATGAATGGTGGAGCAGGCTCAAAGGGCCGAATGGCCTACTCCTGCTCCTAGTTTCTATGTATGTTCCTAAGCCCAATGATTAGGCAAACCATAAAAAGAATTGGATCCTGTTTGGGTAACAGGATGATTAGAACATAAAAAACATAAAGAATAGGAACAAGAGGAGGCCATTCTGCCCCTCGAGCCTGTTCCACAATTCAATACAATCATGACTGATCTTCTACCTCAACTCCGTATTCCTACCTACTCCCCATACTCCTTAATTCCCTTCGTGCTCAAAAATCTATTGACCTGTATCTTGGATGGACTCAATGATTGACTCATCACAGCTCCCTGGGATAGAGACTTCCAAACATTCACTAACTTCTGAGTGAAGAAATTTCTCATCTCTGTCCTAAATGATCAGCCACTTATCCTGAGGCTGTGCACAGCGGCGGGAGTCTAACTGAGGTACTGAGCCCCTAATCCGCAATTTTCCCACACCGTGTGAGATTTTCCCTGGGATGCAAGGGCCCCACTCACCGCCCCCCCTCACCCCTGTTGTGTCAGGAGCCTGAAAATGGAGCAGAGGTGAACTCACAGTGAGAGGGTCCAAGCTGTGAGGCATTTGAGGGTTTAAATTTATTTTCTGTCAGTAATGCACAGAGAGGATCCATCGCAGGCAGCATGAGCCCTGGCAGCCACTTCACGGACACCGAGGTCTCCTTTAACGCTGCCCCTGCTACAATGGCAGCCGCCTCCCTCTCACCGAAGTCCCCTCCAATGGCGACACTGCCTCTCCCGTTGATGGTCTGGCATTACCCGCACTGCCAAGGCGGCCGGCGCAGGCAGGCCGCGCTGATTGGACCTCCCGAGGCAGGAACATGACCCGTCGTTCCCTGATTGGACGGGGCTCCTGGAGGCAGCCGGGCAGATTGTGCATAACGTTCCACCACGTCCGCTTCCCCCGGTTTCACTGACCAGAATTCGCCCCCCACATCAGGATCGACAGGCTAGTGACAAAATTCATTCCTATAACCCCTAGGGCAGGATTATTTCACTGAGCGGGCGGGCAGGCGCCTGGTCCACTCGAGCGTAAAATGACGTTGGGCGAGCGCCCGGAATGTCATCGTTCACTCGCACGATATTTCGGTTGGCGGGCACGCGCTAGAGTTGGCAGCACGCCCGCCGACAATGAACAGACCTATTAAGGCTATTAAAGTCCCAATTAAAAGTTATTTTTCGCTGCCTGTCCAATCTTACGGTCGGCGGGCACGCGCTGGAGTCGGCGCTTGGTGGGCGGGTGAAAAGGTCAAATGGCCTTTGCTCTTTTTAGGAAACCTCATCCACGGGCGGGATGAGGCTTCTAACAGCAAATAAAAATAAAATAAAAATGTAAACATTTCATTGATAACATGTCCCTGCTCATCTGGCAGAGTCACATGAGGGGACGTGTTTTTTTTAACAAATTCAAATTGTTTATTTTTAATTCTTAAAATCTTCATCTCTCTGAGGCAGCTCTGTGCCTCAGGGAGCTTTTCCAGCGCGCACATGCACGAGCACGCCCTCTCGCCCTCCAGCGTGAAATCGCGGTCCAGGCCCCAATCGCAGGCGGCAGGCGGCTTCCCACCCGCCTGCCTGGCGAGAGCAAGATTCTGCCCCCAGTTACAGCCTCTCCAGTCCAGGGGAAACAGAGTCTCAGCACCTAACCCGTCAGGCCCTCTAAGAATTGTATACATGTCATTGAGATAAAATGAAATGTGTTCCCACCGATAAGGTGCAATTAGAATTCTAGGATTATACATAATGGGGTTTATTTTCTGCCAATCTCTCCTGGTTGTGCACTTTTGTTAAATCTAGTAATACAATGGCAAATATCGTATGGTGAATATTGCACAGTGAATACTACACGGTGAATACTGCATAGCACATACTGCATAGTGAATATGGCACGGTGAATACCGGATGGTGAATACTGCACAGTGAATACTGCATGGTGAATTCTGCACGCTGAATAATGCATGATGAATTTTGCAATGTGGATAATGCATTGTGAATATTGCATGGTGAATAATGCATTGTGAATAATGCATTGTGAATATTGCGTGGTGAATAATGCATTGTGAATATTGCATGGTGAATATTGCGTGGTGAATAATGCATTGTGAATATTGCTTGGTGAATACAAGGCATTGGTAAGACCGCACCTGGAGTACTGTGCACAGTTTTGGTCCCCTTACTTGAGGAAGGATGTAGTTGCATTGGAGGCGGTTCAGAGGAGGTTCACTAGATTGATTCCAGAGATACAGGGCTTGTTTTATGAGGAGAGATTGAGCAATTTAGGCCTATACGCGCTAGGGTTTAGAAGGATGAGAGGAGATCTAACTGCAGTATATAAGATGCTAAAAGGGATAGACAAAGTAGATGTGGAGCAGATGTTTCCCCTTGTGGGGTATTCTAGAACGAGAAGCCATAGTTTTAAGCTAAGGGGTGGTAGATTTAAATCAGAGATGAGGAGGAATTACTTTTCTCAAAGGGTCATGAATCTGTGGAATTCACTACCTCAGAGTGCAGTGGATGCCGGGACACTGGATAAATTTAAGGAGGAGATAGACAGATTTTTAATTAGTAATGGATTGAAAGGTTATGGGGAGAAGGCGGGAAATTGGAGTTGAGGCCGAAATGAGATCAGCCATGATCATATTGAATGGTGGGACAGGCTCGAGGGGCTGAATTGCCTACTCCTGTTCCTAGTTCTTATGTTCTAATGTAATTTTGCAGGTGAATAATGCGTGGTGAATAATGCGTGGTGAATATTGCATGGCAAATTTTGCATGGCAATAATGCATTGTGAATTTTTCCATGGTGAATACTGCACGATGAATACTGCACGGTGAATACTGCACGGTGAATTTTTGCACGGTGAATTTTTGCACGGTGAATTTTGCATGGTGAATTTTGCATGGTGAATTTTGCATGGTGAATACTGCATGGCGAATATTGCATGGTGAATATTGTGTGGTGAATTTTGCATGGTTCCACTCCTACTGGAAGATTCGGGAGTGTTAGGAATCCAATGTCCAATTCTCTGATCTCCATCCCCATTGATTGTTGCTCCATGTGGGGAGCAGCCCCCTGTGAAAATTACAGGGTTTCTGAAATATTTTTACTTTGATGTTCATCTGAAGAAAGCAACTTAATTCCCTGGAGAAAAGTTTTTACATGTTCAGCAATTTGGCTATATTTCAAAATGGCACTTTACTGCTACTTTTATGTCAACATACTGGGCCTTTTATTGATCACCCTAAAGCTAATGCTTTTCTGTTTGCTGTTGTATCTTACAGATTCACTTAAACCAGTCTGATGCCATTAAGGGAGTAATAGATGGTAAATATTGGGGTGTAATAGGCTTTGCAGCAAACTTCTCACAAGATTTCCTTTCAAGGTAAACTGAAATTTATAAAGGTTGGTTTATTTTGAGAAACTTAACTGTAAGGCCAGTTTTAATTCATTCATGGGGTGATAGCATCGCTGGCAAGGCCAGTACTTATTGCCCATCCCTAATTGCCCCTTGAGAGGTTAGTGGTGGGCCGTCTTCTTGAAAACAGCTGAGTACTTCCCTAGGCCATTTCAGGGGGCAGTTAAGAGTCACCCATGTTGCTGTGGGTCTGGAGTCACATGTAGGCCAGACCGGGTAAGGATGACAGATTTCCTTCCCTAAAGGACATTCGTGAACCTGATGGGTTTTTACGACAATCCAGTAATTCCATGGTCACCATCACTGAGGCTAGATTTTTATTCTGTTACAAATATGAAGTTTGTAAGATCGTTAAGGCTTTGGGGCTGTCTCTTTAATTTATGGTAAAATGGAGGAATGAAGGGGGGGTCATGTGACCTGCTCTGAATTCTGCCCGACAACGGGCTTGGGTGGCCTGGTTGTTAAAGGTTAAAAGGGGGGCGGGGCCCAGGTTGTCTTACTGGGAAACAGATGAGAGATATTCACACCTGAAAACAATGACCAGGGCTGCTGTGCTGATGGTGGTTAGACTGCCAGTCTCCATGTCACAAGGAGGTGTAAGGAATATCAAGTTTTGTAAATGGTTATAATTAAAACTGTCTATTTAATGCCAAGATAGAATGAAGTTAAAGGTTTAAAAGTTAGTTAATCAGCATTTCTACCCACATTCAAGACCCATGTGATTCACATTGCAATAGAGAGGGGCTTTGAGATGGGGAACAGGCCATAGAAAGCCATTGTATTGTCTTACAGGGTTTTCTTAAGATATCCCTGAACCTCACAGACAGGTCTTCTTCTTCTTATCGTGTCCACGGACAGTCTATACATGGCCCAGCCAGAACTGGACACATTTTTGCACCTTGTTGTTGAATTCGGCAAGATCTGCAACAGTGCAGGGTTCCTCCTGCGATAGGCATTGCAGGAGATGTTGCATAGTCTGTGGCTCAGTTCCACATTCACAAGTTGTCGGGCTGGTTGTATATCCCCATTTGCTTAGTGACACCTTTGAACTGCCTACACCAGTCCTAAGTCTGTTAAGGCACTTCCAGGTTGCCCAGTTGCAATTAGCTCCTGGGGGCCAAGGTAGAAGCATTCACATCGCAGCCCTGTTTCAACCAATTCTACCACCACCACGCACAGCAAGTGGTGCATACAGACAGGTTAGTCTGCAAGATCTGAGAGAGAGAGAGAGAGCGAGCAGATAGATAGAGGCAGCCAATCTTTTTTTGTTCATCAGGCTGAATGTGGGTGGGAACTCGCGCTTGGATTGAAGAGACCAAGTTCTTGAAGGTTTAAACGAGGCTGAAAGATTTGCCTAACTTTGGCTAGAGAGAGGAATCTTCGGGGTAACCCTTGCTGTGGAAGTCAGTTCTGGAATTACAAGGTATCTGGCTGGAAAAGGAAAAAAGGAAGCAAACGACCATAAGCTGTGAGTAGTTTTGGACTGATTCCTGGAGAATGAAGAGTCACTTAAGAGTCAGAGTAAAGTATATCTGTGGCGCTGAATGGCCTCCTTCTGTGCTGTAACCATTCTGTCATTCTGTCAGCGGGATTTTTGGTCACTTTTAAAAGTTGAGTGGGGGATCTTCTCTGTTGCTTGGAGTATAATTTGCCCACTGAATAGTGTTTAAACACTAATGTTGCTTTTAGTTTGTTTGTTATAGTAGGAGTCTTAAAACTTGAAGCCTTGAGTGATATTGTCAGTCAGTCGCCGGAATTCAGATATATTTCTTAAAGTTATCAATTTTTACAGGGACTGTAACAATTCCGGATGCACCTCATCAACCACATTGCTGCAGTGGGATTTGAATCCGTGGGCAGAATTTTGCCCTCGCCGGGCGGGTGCGTTGGGCAGGCCCAGGAGCGGTTGCAAAGCCGACTGCTGCCCACGATCGGACCCCGACATGGGTTTCACACTGGCTGACCAATTAACAGCCAGCATGAAACACGCGCAGCAACGCTCAGCACTGCTGGGGTGGCGGGGGCGGGAGGAGAGCGAGCGCGGAAGTGTGTGCTGGTGCACGTATTAAAACTTAAAAAAGAATTGAAAAACGTTAATAATGTGTCCCCCCCCACCGTGTGACTCAGTCACATGAGCAGGGACACGTTAGGAATCAGTTTGAAAATTTTTACATTTTTTTTATTACTCACTGGATGAAACCTCATCCCATCCGTGGATGAGGTTTCGCAAAAATCCAAAGGCCGCTTGGCCTTTTCGCCTGCCCGCCAGCCGTAAGGTTGGACAGGCAGCGAAAAGTTTAATTTAGTTAGAACTTTAGTGGCCTTAATAGGCCTGTTAATTGTCGGCGGGCGTGCTGCCCATTCCCGCCTGCGCCCGCCGACTGAAATATCAGCCTAGTGCGTGATGACATCGGGACGCTCGTCTGACATCATCGCACGTAATTTTATGCTCATTCGGGTCGGGCACGCTTCCACCCGACAAGCGCAATATTCTGCCCCATATCTCCAGATCATTAAGTCCTGATCTCGGCACTACTAGCCCACTAACATAACCACCGTGCTACCATTCCTGATAACTGGCCTCGTGATTTAAAGGGCTACTGGAAGTATATACGTACACACACACATACATACACACACACGTACACACACGCGTACACACACACATGCGTACACACACTTTATGTACACACACACATACGTACACACACACATACGTACACACACACATACGTACACACACATACATACACACACACATACGTACACACGCACATACGTATACATACGTACACACACACACATACGTACACATACATACGTACATAGGAATTAGGAACAGAAGTAGGCCACTCAGCCCCTCGAGCCTGCTCCACCATTCAATAAGGTCATGGCTGACCTGATTGTAACCTCAACTCCACATCAAACACCGTTTCTGTCTTGGTCTTTCTGTAGTAATATGTGTCTCTGGTTTCCTTTTAGGACATATGAGAAGATAGTGAAGCAAAGCGTAGTTGATGGGGGTTCAATCCATGTCTGGCTCGATATGACGAGTAAGTTTGTTAAAACTTTCCCACTGCGGCAAAGGAGAATGTTTGACTGGCTAGAAACGTAAAGTTTATTTATCCTTTATTTCTCAACCTCCATACACAAATGGAAGAGCCATTGTCCAGCTGGAGGGAAATCCTCAAGAATTGGAAGCTTGCTGCTGTTTCCCAGTCTGTGGATTATACAAGACTTTGTTTTGACAACGTTTTGCAGTTCTGCTGTTGGCTTGCACGGGGGTCGGTTAGCTCAGCTGGTTAGAGTGTGATGTGAAATGATGTTGACAGTGTGGGTTCAAGCCCTGTACTGGCTGTGTTAGTCCCTGGAGCGCTGTCCATCAAGCTTTATACAGCACAGCTACACGGTCTGAACACTGGGCAGTTTTCAAATGTGCCATGCGTCATTTTTATTTACACCATTAAAATGACCTTACCTGGACAATTCGGCTAGGTGCTGCATGGCACTGGACTTGTTACTTGCTTCACCACATGTGCGCCTGTATATTCCTGTGCCTTCAGTATTCCACTGAGCACTGGCCCTGGTTAACACACAAACAGATGTGGAGCTTATCTGTTACCTTTCCTCCGCTAAACGTTCCCCCCAGATCTGAGATGTTTCCGAAAACAAGATGTGACTCTATGATTGCAGTAATCTCACAATGGACACAGTCAGACTGGTACAACTCATACCTGTCCCAGACTCAGCAATAGTCAGGGAAAGATATCAACACTGTTGTAAGTTATTGGTGATGAGGGATCATTTAGTATTTCTTAAAAGTACAATAGAACAGGCTGTGTTTAGTCTCTCGTTTGTCTTCTGGAGACAGTTTGAGATGATTCATACCAGCATTCATGAAATCAACCAGGGCTCCTGCTGGTCCTTCTCCTCCCATTCCCAAGTGGTGATTCAGTGTCACAGCCTGACCTCAGGTAAATGTTGCAAATATCCAGTTCTCTCACCGCGATGACTGATGTGTTCATCATAGAGTTTTACCCATCCTTAATTGCCCTTGAGGAGGCTATGGTGAGCCGCCTTCTTGACTGAGTGATTTGCTAGACCATTTCAGAGGACAGTTAAGGGTTCACCACATTGCTCTGGGTCTGGAGTCACATGTGGGCCAGACCAGATAAGGACGGCAGATTTCCTTCCCTAAAGGTCATTATAGAAATAACCAAATCACCTAAGTCCAGGCTGCATCATCATAAATCATGTGATACTCGACACAAGTGGTGTTATTTTTCCTTTTGGATTTTAAAGTATAAAATACTTTTATTCACTGAGCCCTGGTGACGTTGATGGAAAACAAGAAAGACTTGAATTTATATAGCGCCACTCATAACTTCAGGAAGACTCAGTGTGTTACAGCCAGTGAAGTACTTTTGAAGTGTTGTCACTGTTATAATGTAGGGAAAGTACAGGAGAAGTGAAGTGTTAGTGTGTCTGAGCATAACAACAATAAGAGCAGCTACTTGTGTTTATACAGCACCTTCAATGTTGGAATGTATCCCAAGACCTTGTGACAAAATTTGATACTGAGTCACATAAGGAAATATTAGGACAGGTGAGGTAGGTTTTAAGAAGTGTTTACAATGCGAAGAAGGAAGTAGAGAGGTGGAGAGGTTTAGGGGGGGGAATTACAGACCTGAGGGCTTAGGCAGCTGAAGGCACGGCCGCCAACGATGGAGCGATGAAAATCAGGGACCTCCGAGCATTGTGACCTCCCCCTGTCCCACAAACCTCAGATATCTACACTTCTCCAATTCCGGCCTCTTGAGCATCCCTAATTTTAATTGCTCAACCATTGATGGCCGCGCCTTCAGCTGCCTGGGGCCCTAAGCTCTGGAATTCTCCCCCTAAACCTCTCTGCCTCTCTCCCTCTCTCTCCTCCTTTAAATCTATCTCTCTGACCAAGCTTTTTGTCATCTTATACGGCTTGTGTCAAGTTTTATTGTTCCTGTCACGTGCCTCGATGTTTTAGTATGTTAAAGGCATTAGAGAAATGCAAGTTTGAAAAAGATTTTATTTGATTAAAAGATGAAATGTGTAATATTTATTTATAGGAACATAGGAGCAGGAACAGGCTATTCAGCCCATTGAGCCCGCTCCGTCATTCAATATGATCATGGCTGATCATCCAATTCAATGCCTTTCCCCCCTACACTGTCCAGGATACAGGGCCAACATATTCCAGTAAAGATAAAGGGCGGGACCAACAAATCCAGGGAATCCTGGATGCCGAGGGATGTACAGGATTGGATAAAGGGAAAAATGGAAGCTTATGGCAGATACCGAGGGCTCAAAACAGTGAAAGCCCTAGAGGAGTATAGAATGTGTTGGGGGAAACTTAAAAAGGAAATTAGGAGAGCAAAAAGGGGGCATGAAAATACATTGGCAGGTAAAATAAAGGAAAATCCAAAGTTATTTTACAAGTACATTAAGAGCAAGAGGATAACTAGGGGAAGAGTAGGCCCATTAAGGACCATATTGGTAATTTGTGTGTGGAGCCAGAATACATAGGTAGGGTTCTAAATGAATACTTTGTGTCGGTGTTCACAAGTGAGAGGGACGACGTGGGTATGGAAATCAGGCAGAAGGACTGTGATATAATTAAAGAAATTAGCATAGAAAGGGAGGGGGTTCTAAGTGGTCTGGCAGGCTTAAAAGTAGATAAATCTCCAAGCCCAGATGAAATGTATCCCAGGCTGTTGAGTGAGACAAGGGAGGAGATAGCAGGGGCTCTGGCAATAATTTTCAATACCTCTCTGGCCACAGGAGAGGTGCCAGAGGACTGGAGGACAGCCAATGTGGTACTGTTATTCAAGAAGGGAGGAAGGGATAAACCAGGGAACTACAGGCCAGTCAGTCTAATCTCAGTGGTAGGGAAACTATTGGAAGCAACTCTGAGGGACAGAATTAATCTACATTTGGAGAAGCAGGGATTAATCAAGGACAGTCAGCATGGTTTTGTTAAGGGGAGGTCATGTCTGATCAATTTGATTGAATTTTTCAAAGAGGTGACCAGGTGTGTAGATGAGGGAAATGCATTTGACGTAGCCTACTTGGACTTCAGCAAGGCTTTTGATAAGGTCCCGCATGGGAGACTGATAACGAAGGTAAGAGCCCATGGGATCCAAGGCAATTTGGCAAATTGGATCCAGAATTGGCTGAGTGGCAGGAAGCAAAGGTTGATGGTCAAGGGGTGTTTTTGCGACTGGATGCCTGTATCCAGTGGGGTTCCACAGGGACCGGTGCTGGGTCCCTTGCTGTTTGTGGTATATATAAACGATTTAGACTTGAATGTAGGAGAGTTGATCAGTAAGTTCGTGGATGACACAAAAATTGTTGGGGTGGTAAATAGTGAGGAGGATAGCCTTAGATTGCAGGAGGATATAGACGGGCTGGTCAGATGGGCTGATCAGTGGCAAATGGAATTTTAACCGGGACAAGTGTGAGGTGATGCACTTGGGCAGGACAAACAAGGCACGGGAATACACGATGAATAGTAGGACCCTGGGAAGTACCGAGGATCAGAGGGACCTTGGTGTGCATGTCCACCAGTCCCTTAAGATAGTGGGACAGGTAGATAAGGTGGTTAAGAAGGCATATGGGATACTTGGCTTTATTAGCCGAGGCATAGAATATAAGAGCAGGGAGGTTATGCTGGAACTGTATAAAACACTGGTTAGGCCACAGCTAGAGTATTGCGTGCAGTTCTGGAATCCGCATTATAGGAAGGATGTGATTACACTAGAGAGAGTGCAGAGGAGATTTACCAGGATGTTCCCTGGGCTGGAGAGTTTTAGTTATGAGGAGAGATTGGATAGACTGGGGTTATTTTCACTGGAACAGAGGAGATTGAGGGGGGACATGATTGAGGTGTATAAAATTATATGGGGCATAGATAGGGTAGACAGGAAGGAACTTTTCCCCTTGGTGGAGGGATCAATAACCAGGGGGCATAGATTTAAGGTAAGGGGCGGGAGGTTCAGAGGGAATGTGAGGAAGAATTTTTTCACCCAGATGGTGTTGGGAATCTGGAACTCACTGCCTGAAAGGGAGGTAGAGGCAGAAACCCTCATAACATTGAATAAGTATTTGGATGTGCACTTGCGATGCCATGGCATACAAGGCTATGAGCCTAGTGCTGAAAAATGGAATTAGAATAGTTAGGTACTTGTTTGACCGGCGCAGACACGATGGGCCGAAGGGCCTTTTTCTGTGCAGTAGACCTCTGTGACTCTATGACTCTGCGACTCTGTTATGGTTTCTTGTTGATGAAATGGAATTGATATGTTGATGTTTTAAATTACTTTTAGACCCAGAAATTTCAATCACCATCCAACTCAAGCTACAAGAAGCATTCGAGGTATTTTTAGAGGAAACGTCAGTGGAAGCTTTCAGATCTTTCACCGTCTAACTTGACCACATTTTGCACACTCTAAATCCCCTGTCTGAATCTTTCATCACAGGGTTTTGTTAAGGATGTCCTGGGAACGTTTGCATACTTAGCTTCTGTTCCAATAAAGGTAAATAAAAGAATTTGTCAATCAGAAAACTTCCTTTACTTAATTAAGCCCAAAGTGAGTGTGTCACAGACAGCGGCCACAAAAAAAAACTATTCATGCCCAGCATTTAGAATTGATCCAATTATTTGATGCTACTCAGGTTCCTGCAGTGTGAATTTCATATTTTTATTAATGCCTTCAGTTTTTGTGTTATCCTTTAAATGGATTTTCAAATCCATTGATTTGAAATGGATTTGTAAGTTGGGAGTGGGAATCCGGTGAGTGAATCAATATGATCTGCTTGAAATTCTCATACAAACTCAAAATCACACAGAGACAGAGAGAAGAGAGAGAGATAGAGTTTGATGCTGGTCAGTTCTAGTTGGTAGTTTGGTCACTTGATGTTTGATGGTCAGTTTCCTATTGGTCACCAGTCACTGTCCATTGTCTCACTGTGATTGTCGATCACCCTGACACTGGCCACTCACCAGGCCTGCTGTGACCTTCAAAACTCCAAATCCTCACCTTTCATCTCTAGCATTAAAAGTAACATCACTTTCTCCCACAGCCCTCTCCCGAGGGCAGGAGGCTGGGCCCCGAGGGCAGGAGGCTGGGCCCCGAGGGCAGGAGGCTGGGCCCCGAGGGCAGGAGGCTGGGCCCCGAGGGCAGGAGGCTGGGCCCCGAGGGCAGGAGGCTGGGCCCCGAGGGCAGGAGGCTGTCCCCGAGGGCAGGAGGCTGAACCCCGAGGGCAGGAGGCTGACCCCGAGGGCAGGAGGCTGAACCCCGAGGGCAGGAGGCTGAACCCCGAGGGCAGGAGGCTGAACCCCGAGGGCAGGAGGCTGAACGCCGAGGGCAGGAGGCTGGGCCCCGAGGGCGGGAGGCTGAACCCCGAGGGCGGGAGGCTGGGCCCCGAGGGCAGGAGGCTGGGCCCCGAGGGCAGGAGGCTGGGCCCCGAGGGCAGGAGGCTGGGCCCCGAGGGCAGGAGGCTGGGCCCCGAGGGCAGGAGGCTGGGCCCCGAGGGCAGGAGGCTGGGCCCCGAGGGCAGGAGGCTGAACCCCGAGGGCAGGAGGCTGAGGCTGAACCTCGAGGGCAGGAGGCTGGGCCCCGAGGGCAGGAGGCTGAGGCTGAACCTCGAGGGCAGGAGGCTGGGCCCCGAGGGCAGGAGGCTGAGGCTGAACCTCGAGGGCAGGAGGCTGGGCCCCGAGGGCAGGAGGCTGGGCCCCGAGGGCAGGAGGCTGAGGCTGAACCTCGAGGGCAGGAGGCTGGGCCCCGAGGGCAGGAGGCTGAGGCTGAACCTCGAGGGCAGGAGGCTGGGCCCCGAGGGCAGGAGGCTGAGGCTGAACCTCGAGGGCAGGAGGCTGGGCCCCGAGGGCAGGAGGCTGAGGCTGGCCCCGAGGTCAGGGGGCTGGCCCCGCTCCCTCTCCCATGCCATTGTGAGCTGATGGATGGAAAATATTTCACCATAAGACCATAAGACATAGGAGCAGAAATTAGGCCATTCGGCCCATCGAGTCTGCTCCGCCATTCAATCATGGCTGATAAGTTTCTCAACCCCATTCTCCCGCCTTCTCCCCATAACCTTTGATCCCCTTACCAATCAAGAACCGATCTATCTCGGTCTTAAACCAGTTCAACTGATAGGTACAACTTCCATTTGCAACCTTAGAAGGTTCCAGCAATAAAACAATTGTCTACCTTAAATTTTGCTCCGACAGCCGTTTGTGTCTGAGGCTGAACTGGGACTGTTGACAGTTATAAATCTTATATAAGGCACCATGACTCAGCCTGACCCTGCTCTCCACATTGATTTATTTCCTAACATGGACCATCGGTTCATACTCAGTCCTTCCTGATGGTTTGGTCTCAGCCCAGGGTCACTTTACTGCTGCCTCAGCTAACATCAGCAAACTGCACTGGGCGTGAGCAGAAGCTGAGACCCTCTGTTATTCTGTGACTTAACACTGCCACCTACCCACCACACCATGAGGGGAGCTACACTTTAAAGTATTACCACGTTCAGATATCTTAGAGAGAGAGTAAACTCACCGTGAAAGTAATCCTTTATATAATATGTCCTCCTTACCAGCATTTTAAAGTTTTGACGTGTGATAGTATTCTTGCTGTAGATGGAAAGTTTTTCTGAAGTCAGTAGAATATGTTCATTATTTGGGGAATTTTGACATTACATTTGATGCTAAGAGTTCAGTATGAGGTTCTGAGGTGATGTATGGTTACAAATAATTATGCTGCTAATAACAGCATTGTTTTGTTGTAGATTGAAGAGCCAATTCATGGGGATAAACATCTCAATTTTACAACATTCATTACCCCTGGGATAATTCTAAGGTGAAGTGTAAAATCAATGCTATCAATATAGTACAGCTTACAATTACATTGTTATCAATCAATACAGCTTACAGTTATAATATTATCAATACAGTACAGCTTACAGTTATAATATCAATCAATACAGCTTACAGTTATATTATCAATCAATACAGCTTACAGGTATAATATTATCAATGCAGTATAGCTTACAGTTATATTATCAATCAATACAGCTTACAGTTATATTATCAATACAGTATAGCTTAGTTATAATATCAATCAATATAGCTTACAGTTATATTATCAATCAATATAGATTACAGTTATATTATCAATCAATACAGTTTACAGTTATAATATTATCAATCAATACAGCTTACAGTTATAATATTATCAATCAATACAGTTTACAGGTATAATATTATCAATGCAATATAGTTTACAGTTATAATATTATCAATCAATACAGCTTACAGTTATAATATTATCAATCAATACAGCTTACAGTTATAACATTAACAATCAATACAGATTACAGTTATAATATTATCAATGCAGTATAGTTTACAGTTATATTATCAATCAATACAGATTACAGGTATAATATTATCAATACAATATAGCTTACAGTTATAATATTAACAATCAATACAGTTTACAGTTATAATATCAATCAATACAGATTACAGGTATAATATTATCAATACAATATAGCTTACAGTTATAATATTAACAATCAATACAGATTACAGGTATAATATTATCAATCAATACAGCTTACAGTTATAATATTATCAATCAATACAGCTTACAGTTATAATATTAACAATCAATACAGATTACAGTTATAATATTATCAGTGCAGTATAGCTTACAGTTATATTATCAATCAATACAGCTTACAGTTATAATATTAACAATCAATACAGATTACAGTTATAATATTATCAATGCAGTATAGCTTACAGTTATATTATCAATCAATACAGATTACAGGTATAATATTATCAATACAATATAGCTTACAGTTATAATATTA
The DNA here is from genome assembly GCF_964194155.1 of Cetorhinus maximus. Lineage (NCBI taxonomy): Eukaryota > Metazoa > Chordata > Chondrichthyes > Lamniformes > Cetorhinidae > Cetorhinus > Cetorhinus maximus. The sequence continues at coordinate 13,841,814 of NC_135892.1, forward strand.
ACAATCAATACAGATTACAGGTATAATATCAATACAGTACAGCTTACAGTTATATTATCAATACAGTATAGCTTAGTTATAATATCAATCAATACAGTTTACAGTTATAATATTATCAATCAATACAGCTTACAGTTACATTGTTGTCAAATAACAATATTTTCTACGATTCAATATTATTTAACATTCTGAATGGTAATCAACAATAATAAACCCATTGCAAATCCAACAATAAAATAACATCATAATTTCATTGACCTAATACCTGATTGTATCTGTTAAAGTTGTAAATGTTTTACACAAGTGCAGGGATTTTGTTTTAGAAAGCAATAGGAAAATCATTCTCTGTTATGCATCTTGGAATTCTGATTTTTGATTTTTTTAAAAATGTTCTAATTTCTGGCTGCAATAGAAATAGAGCTAAGTCTTTGTGTAGGTGCTACTTTCACTCTCTCCAGATGATACTGGAGTATCGCTTGATACTGATACCCCCCCCCACCACCCCGTGATGCTCCTCTCACTGATACCCCCCACCCCATGATGCCTTGGCAAGGACACAAGATCAAATCCCAAGCCTCTTGCTTTGTATGCCCACCTCTACATTGGCCAGTGTGTTTAAATGGAGCCATCGGAGTGACATTGTTGTATTTTTCTCACTAGCTGCTGTACAGAACACATTCAAAACACCATCAGAATGTCATTATAACAAAGTACTTACTTTAAATCTTCACAGCATCGCTTTCTTCCTGGCAGTTGGTTTGACTGCCCTCTCCTTTGTAATAGAACGGAGAGAAGGTTTACTGGACAGAAGCTGGGTAGCAGGTTTGTGCAACATGATTATTGTGACTAATTAAACTATAACCTCTTAAGCAAACAAAAACCATTCATTGCAAGTCCTCAAATTACATTGTGGTTTAGATTAAAATCACAGGCTGTTAAAATCTGACTGTAATATTCTCTGACAAGATCATGTATTGTTCACAGAGGAACCATATTGAGCACCTTGTGGGTAACACTTCAGGTGTGATTCTGAAGAACATACATTGGACTGGCCGTGTTGACATGTCATGCCACATACTAGTTATTGAATAAACATTGTGCTGCTGGATGAGTAGTTTGAGGGTAACACAGTGCAGGAATCTGCACGTTGACAAAACTCTCCCGTCAAGCAGTTGGGTGTTGGAGACATCACAATGAACTACTCTCAATGAGAAAATATCAGAAATGTATCCACTTTTGCAAACTGGGCAATAAATTGGCCCTACAGTGAAGATGTGTAAGTTACAATACTATATCTGCCAAACTCAATCAGAATCAACTGCCCCCTGGCTGCAGCTTGTGTCCACAGATTCCCATTATCCTTGAAACAATCTGATTTACAGTTCAGCATGTTCTTGAAGATACCACCCTCTCTTATCAATCATTTCTGTGGATTTTCATGGTACTGATTAACTCCCTCAACTTCAGCAGGAATTTGAGTATGTATTCCTGACATATAGAAACAAACAATATAGTTATCATTTTTAAAGGAAGTTATGTAGGTAAATAAGGTGTTTGTGCTGTAGGATTTGAGAACATGAGGATAACTCATAAAGTGCAGGTTTGAGATGTTAACTGGACATTCATCGTTATGTGTGTATCTAATGAAGTAAAATTTTAAGTCATATTCCAGGTAGGATATTATTTGAAAGAAACTTGGACTAACTCTGTTTTTGTGAGTAAATATTTTTGTGTACATCTTTATTCATTGTTTTTATTCAGGTGTTAGTTCCCTGGAGGTAATATTAGCTCATGTCTTCTCCCACCTGCTGACTATGATTATTCAGACAACATTGTTACTCATCTTTACATTCCTCGTTTTCAAGGTCAGTTCTGTACTTTCCTACGGAAATTTCCAATGGGAACTTATTGAAGAGTCTGCCCACAATCTGTGAAACCTGCAGCTTGGCTGCGTATTATTGACATAAATGCTATGGTCAGGCAGTTAAATACAAGCCTGTCACTAACTCATGTTTATTGAAGGGTAGAGATGTCTGAACAATGTTCGGAATCATTACCACTTGAGTTTTTAAATGGGGGATGGGACCGTTTCCAGAACCCGGCTCCAATGGTTTCTGAGGCCCGTCCACTTGTGAGGTCTTACCGGAGGCAGCCAATTAACAGGCCACCTCTAGGACTGCTATCCGATAGGCCTCTCTGCAGCCCGGTGGGGGGGGGTGAAAGCTGCTGATGTAGGAGAGAGAGAACGAGGGCACCTCAAGATGGAAGCGCACTCTGAAGATTTCAACAAAAAAGTACAAACCGGTATGGCCACCGCTGTCAGGTGGTCATTGTGGAGGGGGAGCTCCTCTACAGGACAGCCTCTGGCTGGAGCTGTGACCCTCTGGCAGACCTGGCTCTGAGGAGGGGGGTATGTGGGGTATTAAAGGAGGCCTTGCTGCACACCCCCCCCAACCCCCACCCCCGGCCAGTGAGATATCTGACAGGCTTCAGCCTCAGTGGGGGGTTGGGGGGCCCCAGTCTGCCATCAGGAAGATCCTGACAAATATATGCATTAGAACCATCGAACACAAGTAGGGGCTGACAGTCCTGCTCCACTGCCAGCTACTAGTGAGCAGGAAGAATCGAGGTGAACAGCCTTTAGAATTTTAACCTCTCTGTCTGGAGAGCAACGTTTGTTTGTTATCTCCTCCTGGACGGCTAAGATTGGGATTTTAAGTGCGAGGAATCCTGGGCTTGAATCCTCCTCCTCCTCCTGCTGTGTGCTTCCTTGAATTCTGATATTTGTTTTTAACTTTGGTCAATGTGAATCGACAGGTTCTGCTAAACCGGCTTACTCACTAAGAATACCTTGTTGAATGTTGCAAACTTTGGAAAGAGATATTATTCCACGAACAACGCTAAAGCTGCACAGCTCTAAAGGGCTAGTTTTTATTTCCAAATTACCACCAAATAATGTTTGAACTTGTCAGATTTTGGAATAAGTGGTTCTTCTGAGCCATGTTGCTCTGTTCAGTCAGCCCTTGATCGAAGTTCGACAGTGCGATGTAGGCCTATTTAATGAACAAATTTCCAACTGAAGATCAGAGCAGCTGCTCACACAATAACACCACAATTTATACCGAATACTGTTTCACATCAATACCTATTCTTAGATAAAATTTAATCCCAAAAAAAGGGAATTGAAATAAGTTTTTTTTTTATTTGATCATGGGATGTGGGCTTCGCTGGCTGGGCCGGCATTTATTGCCCATCCCTAGTTGCCCTTGAGAAGGCGGTGGTGAGCTGCCTTCCTGAACTGCTGCAGTCCATGTGGTGTAGGTACACCCACAGTGCTGCTAGGGAGGGAGTTCCAGGATTTTGACCCAGCGACAGTGAAGGAATAGTGATGTATTTCCAAGTCAGGATGGTAAGTGACTTGGAGGGGAACTTCCAGGTGGTGGTGTTCCCATGTGTCTGCTGCCCTTGCCCTACTTGCTGGGTAGTTTGCGGGTTTGGAAGGTGCTGTCGAAGGAGTCTTGGTGAGCTGCTGCAGTGCATCTTGTAGATGGTACACACTGCTACTACCGTGCGTCAGTGGTGGAGGGAGTGAATGTTTACAGTGTATATGAACTTACTGGTTCTCTCTGTTTTGGAAGGGATGTGCAAGTAGAAAATACATTGAACAATTGATTGCCTTGAACTAATCATTTTTATCCATGCTTTCTGCCATAGATTCCCAATGAAGGGAACTTGTTCCTGATAGTAATTCTTATCGTAATGCAAGGCATCACTGGAATGTCCCTGGGCCTCGTTATCTCAGCTGCATTTGATGATGAGCAGTCAGCAGTCCAGGTTGCATTGGGTATCTTCTATCCAGACATTGTTCTGAGTGGTAAGTGAGTTTTAACAGAACATCATCTTGCATTTATATAGCACCCTTAATGCAATAAACATCCCAAGGTGCTTCATAGGAGTGATTATAAAAACAAAATTTGACACTGAGCAACACAAAGTGATGTTAGGGCAGATTTAGTTTGGTCAAAGGGGTAGGTTTTAAAGAGTATTTTAAATGAGGAAAGCGAGGTGGAGAGGTTTAGATAGGGAATTCCGGAGCTGGGGCCCAGGCAGCTGAAGGCACACCAATAGTGCAGCGATTAAAATGGGTTTGCTGAAAAGGCCAGAAGTAGAGGAATGCAGATATCTCAGAGGGTGGCAGAGATTACAGAGATAGGGAGGGGTGAGGCTATGGAGAGCTTTGAAAATAACAATGCAAATTTTAAAATTGAGAATTGAGATCAATAACCACAGGGTTGATAGGGGAAAGATTAGGATTAGGGTTGATAGGGGAAGGGTACTTGGTGCAATTTAGGACATGGGATAACATCAGAAAATAGAATCAAATAATATTCAGCTCAGGAACTTAATTCTAATTTATGTGGAAAATAAAATTCTATCAAATAACTAAGAAATGCATGGGGATGGCTGTAGGTTAACACTTTCTGTTATCCAGAATTGCTTTTCTTTCAGAATCCCACTTCCAATAAAGTTTTGGATCTACTTTTAACTCAGCACATTACGACTGTCTTCCCTGAGATGCCCTAACCTTCATTTGTCCTCATCAGCTTGTCATCACCTTCTGTCCAAAGTGAGGCAGTTCCTGATAGTCTCCACTACTTCCTGCTCTGCATCTGGTGTCCTTATATATTTCCCATTTCGCTTTCCTGTTGTGTAACTCCTAACAATCTAAATAATCTTCTCAGCAACAACAGTGCCTTATCATTTCCCGGAAGTCTTTTCCTACGGAATTCCAGTAAACTGTTAACAGTTGGATTGACAGTTTAATAAAAGCAGGCGGTGACGTTCCTGAACTTCACCCTCTTGAAGTATTTATTCAATTGCACTTTGAAAGTTACTATTGCATCTGCTCCCACCGCCCCTTTCAGGTAGGGCGGTTCCAGATCACAACAACTCATTCTGTAAGAAAATGTTTTGCTCGTGTTCATCTTATTCTTACCAGAGACGCAACTGAGTGGCGGCTGAATCATGTTCCAAATTCACCTCCCTTTGTTTCAGGAATCATCTGGCCCATTGAAAGTACCCCTTACGCCCTGAGGTGTTTTAGCTTAATCTTGCCACAGACGTATGCAGCTGAAGCACTCCGGGGTATACTTTACCGAGGTAAGAAAGCAGATTTAATCACTTCAGAACACACACACACTCCATTCATTTGAAAAAGTGAGTCTTCTAAAAACTAATTTATAAACCTGAAAACTAATTTCAAAGTTAAAAGGTAAAAACGTTAATTTTGAGCCATGATCAGGTAGAATTTTCTGAATATTTTGTGTATGTTCTTTTTTTTATATTACAAGGTAACATCTCCAGTCCGGAATGCTTGGGACCAAGTCATTTCCGGATTTTGGAATTTTCTGGATTATAGAGTTATGTTCGAACGTGTAACCACAAGAGTGTGAATCGGAAAACACTGTTGACGTAAACATTTACCTGAAGCATAAAACAGTGGGAAAACATGACAAGGCCATCATAAAACTTATCCAAAATCTGTATCTTCCATTTTTTCTGCTCCCAAAGCACTGTACTAAAATCATCCCAGGGGTTATTGGGTCTGCTCGGAACATTTCCAGACAACTGGTGTTTTTGGAACTATAGATTTCTGGACTGAAGAAGTTACAGTTTATATTCTAAGATTGGGTGCTTCCTTAAATGTTCACAGTGCAAATCAGATTTCAAATGATGTTGCTTTGATAAATGTAGTGCAAGGTATACAGGAGGTAAAACTATTTTCTGTAGGCAGACTCGTATTGGTGGTTCTGGGTTAGGGCTCAGCAAGTCAAAATCTGCCGAAGGAATTATTCTGGGCTTCTAATGGCTGCTCCGCTAATATAAATATATATTGATGGAACAGCCCATGGTGTATTTCACTCTTCTCGCTCATTGCAATAAAAGAAATCAATTCAGAAGAGTGATACAATCCTGGTATAGCACCTTTCCCATTCTCAGGATGTCCCGAAATGTTGTAATGTAGGAAATGCGGCAGTCAATTTTCACACAGCAAAGATCCTACATGCAGCAATGACCAGATAATGATCTGTTTCAGCAGCTGATTATTCCTCTTGTCTGGTTCAGATCTGAGAATTG